>NW_026019584.1:0-12647 GCF_900185275.1 Solanum verrucosum
GATGGTTTTGTTGTTGAATTTTGAATTGTGAGATCTTGATCATCGTAAGTCCGTTTTGAGTCATTCTTGAGGCTAACTTGTAGAGTTTTTCTCAAGGATCGTCGTGGTATAATCTGTTTGGGGTTGAAAGGGTCTCGTTTTTCCGGAAATTGGTGATCTAGGGGCTGCTACTTTTAATTGTTGTGGCTGATTTGCGGTGTTGTAGGCTATGGTTTTCTCTCGTGAGATTGAGCATGTTTAGGCATTTGTTTATTGATTTGCTTGAGTATGGAGGGGTTCGGGTGTCGAGCATGCTAAATTTCTATAATTCCTGCCTTAGACCTTATTTCGGGAAAGTGTTTGATTATGACAGCATGTCTCTTGATATTATTGAATATCCATATTTTGTGGTGTATATGATAATATTGATTTGAAGTATATTTGGCCTTAGTCTAGGCTTAGACTAGTGTTGCCATAGACTTGCGAGGTTTCGGATGTCGTTGGGCAGTAGAACTTTTTCCGACGTCGTTTCGGACGGTCAGCTCCTTGTAGACTGATATAGCAGACTTGAGTCTGATAGTCTGAGCCTTAGCTAGGCGGTAACTCAACTTATGACCTTGTATCCATAATGCCCTGCTTTTCTATCGGCTACAAATACCCGGTTAAAGTCCGTGGTCTAGCTTACTCATTATTGGATACTTCCTCGGCGATTTGGGGTATATGAGGGTCGGACTAAAATGATTATTTATGGTAATCGGTTTGGTGATATTTCCCGCGACGTATGGTTGGATATTGATTCTTAGCTACAGTACCCGGTTAGAGTCCGTGGTCCAGCTTACTTATGTCCAGGCTTAGCTACAGTACCCGGTTAGAGTCCGTGGTCCAGCTTACCTGTGATCTGGTTTCGGCTACAGTACCCGGTTAGAGTCCGTGGTCCAGCTTACTTATGTCCAGGCTTAGCTACAGTACCCGGTTAGAGTCCGTGGTCCAGCTTACCTGTGATCTGGTTTTGGCTACAGTACCCGGTTAGAGTCCGTGGTCCAGCCCACCCGTGCCCGACCTTTGGCTACAGCACCCGGTTCGAGTCCGTGGTCCAGCCCATATAGGTTGACTCATTAGCTATAGTACCCGATTCGAGTCCGTGGTCCAGCTTGCACGTGGTGTATTCCCAATTCCTCACTAAAGCTTCAGTTTAGTCTTGATTATTCTCATCTGTAGGTTGAGGTTTTGGAGGTTGGAGAGATTCCGATTAAAGTCCGGGACGTAATGAGATCTTGGAATATAATTGGGAATGGTTCAGTTAAAAGTCCGGAATTTGGTAATATTGTGATAGACCTTCTAGCTCCATTATTTTACTTCAACTGCCAGTGCATCTGCCGGGCTTATGGGGGTCCGTGCAGGTGGTTTCTTTTATTGTGCACGAGCGTACCCGTCGGGTTTATGGGAGCCCGGCGGAGTTAGTTAGATTGCTTGTCTTTGTTGCCTGTACGCTCGTGTACATACCCCCCATTTTCTACTCTTTGCACTTGATGTGACCCTTTATTTGCATTTCAGTTTACTTTTGCTTATCTTGCTCAGTCGGCCGATGATGTCTACTGGGTACCTGTTGTTTTGGTACTCATGCTACGCTCTGCATCTATTTTGTGATGCAGGTCCGAGCACTAGTAGCCAGCGTTGATCGAGCTTAGAGTAGACTTATCTGGAGACGGGGGTGAGCACACGGCGTTTTGTACTATTTCAGTCTCCATCTGTATATATAGACTTGTCTTCTTCCTTTCGAGACAGTCCAGTCTCTGTTGTCCACTTTTGGGACTTGTACTCATTTTGTAGTAGCTCTGTACTAGTGACTTCCAGGTTCTGGGAGGGATCTTTATCTGTATATATGTTTTTGATTTGTGTCCGCCTGTTTATATTGTTATTTGCCTACTCTTGTTTAATTTCTACCCTCAGACCCATTACTTGTTGTTCCGGGTTACGGGTTGGCTTACCTGCTGGCGGGTTATAGTAGGTGCCATCATGACTTGGTAAATCGGGTCGTGACAAATTGGTATCAGAGCCCCAGGTTCGTCGGTCTCACTTGTACAGAGCTAACGTCTAGTAGAGTCCTGCAGATCGGTACGGAGACGTCCGTTACTTATCTTCGGGAGGCTACAGGATGTCTTTAGGAACGTGTCGTTTTTGTATCATTGTCGTGCATTGTGTGTCTTATCGATTTCTGAAATCTTACTTGTACCACTCTTTTATCGGGATGGCTCACACGCGTGGTAGGGCCCCAGCTAGGGGTAGAGGCCGACCTCGAGGTCGTGCCAGAGCTACAGCACCAGCCCAGGACCGAGAGCAAACTCCGGAGCCGGTGATAGAGCCACCAGCAGCTCCAGCACAGCAGCAGCCGATGGGCCCGGGACCAGCCCAGCCACCGCCTGAGCCTGTGGCAGCTCCAGATATACAGGCGATGCTCGTACAGATACTAGCTGCCATTGGGGGTATGCAGCAGGCCCCAGCTCCAGCCGTTCCGGTACCGCAGGGCCAGCCTACACCAGCGGTACCGGTTGTTCAGCAGCTAGCGGCACCGGTTGTTCAGCCTGACGATTTGGAGGGTGTCATGCCAATACGGGAGCAGAAGATGCTCGGGGTGTTCCTTAGACTATCACCGCCGAGGTTTTCTGGGGCAGTGGGGGAGGATGCCCACGAGTTTCTAGTTACTTGCCGCGAGCGGCTACAGACTTTGAGTTTAGTGGATTCGAGAGGGGCAGACTTCACCGCTTACCAGTTAGACGATCCCGCCAGGCAGTGGTGGCGTACATACTTAGAGACCAGGCCAGCTGGGTCTCCACCGGTCACATGGACTGAGTTTTCAGAGGCCTTCTTGGCCCGATTTATTCCCAGGAGCATCAGAGATCAGCTCAGAGATCAGTTTGCTCGGTTAGAGCAGGGCTCCATGACAGTATCAGAGTATGAGGCCCGATTTCACGAGCTCTCCAGGCATGCCGCCATGATATTACCTACTGATGAGGAGAGAGTTCGTTGTTTTGTTCGGGGTTTGAGACTACAGTTGCGGATTGAGACTCAGTCTTTAGTCTCAGCGGGCCGCTTATTTCTGGATGTAGTGGACCATGCCCGCACTATCGAGCAGCTCCGTCGCGAGGCCCAAGGGTGCAGCGGCAAGAGAGCTAGACAGGAGGATAGCCATGATAGGCGCCGTTTCAGACCCCGAGAGTCTTATGATAGATCTCAGCAGAGGTTTCAGTCGGGTCAGTCTAGTAGCCCCTTCCAGGCTTCTCTCCAGGCATCGGAGGGTGATCAGCACCGCCATATTGGTTTTAGTGCCGGTCCTAGTCGAGGCCGAGATAGTTCACAGATGGATTCTTCTGGCCGGGGTAGCCGACCTCCAGCTCTCAGTCGACAGTCCCAGGGGTGTGGGGAGTTAGATCATTGGGCCCGCGAGTGTCCCCATCGCAGGTTAGCCTTACCCCCTCCACAGGCAGTTAGGCATGCGCCAGCACCTCCAGCTAGAGGCAGAGGCCAGGGACAGGACCGTAGGGGTGGTCACCAGGGTATACGGGGTGGTCCCCGAGGAGGCAGATTAGGGGGCAGAGCCGATGCACAGGGTAGGGGAGTCCAGGCCCACTTTTATGCAGCTCCAGCTAGAGCAGATGCTGAGACCTCGGACGACGTGATCACAGGTACAGTGTTATTATGCCAGCAGCCCGCCTTGGCTTTATTTGATCCAGGCTCTACTTTTTCGTATGTTTCTGTTTACTATGCCTCTCGATTGAGTATGATGTCTGAGCCTCTGGTAGCGCCGTTGCGTGTGTCGACCCCCGTGGGTGAGTCTTTAGTAGTGGATCAGGTATTTCGATCTTGCTTAGTTACTATCCAGGGGCGTGACACCCGGGCTGACCTTATATTGCTTGACATGGTTGATTTTGATGTGATTCTGGGCATGGATTGGTTATCCCCTTATCGCGCTGTTTTAGATTGCTTTTCTAAGACCGTTACCTTAGCCATTCCTGGTATTCCTCCGGTGGTGTGGCAGGGATCTCGTGGTAGCACACCAGTCGGGGTTATCTCTTTTATTCGTGCTAGGAGGCTAGTGGCTAGCGGATGCTTATCATATTTGGCCTATGTACGTGATGTGAGTAGGGAGGTTCCTCCGGTTGAGTCAGTTCCTGTTGTTCGTGACTTCATAGATGTGTTTCCTACTGATCTACCTGGCCTACCCCCAGAGCGTGATGTTGATTTTCCGATGAGCTTGAGCCAGGTACTCGGCCTATTTCTATTCCGCCATATCAGATGGCTCCTGCAGAGCTCAAGGAGCTCAGTGTTCAGCTTCAGGATCTCTTGGGTAAGGGATTTATCAGACCTAGTGTATCACCTTGGGGTGCCCCAGTCCTCTTCGTGAAGAAGAAGGACGGTACTATGCGATTGTGTATTGACTACAGGCAGCTGAACAAGGTGACGGTGAAGAACCGTTACCCCATGCCTCGTATTGATGATTTGTTTGATCAGCTTCAGGGTGCCGTGGTATTTTCTAAGATTGATTTAAGATCCGGCTACCACCAGTTGAGGATTAGGGCAGCGGACGTCCCTAAGACCGCATTTAGGACTCGTTATGGCCATTATGAGTTCTTGGTGATGTCGTTTGGGTTGACTAATGCCCCTGCCGCCTTCATGGACTTGATGACACGTGTGTTCAGGCCATACCTTGATTTATTTGTCATTGTCTTCATTGATGACATACTGGTATACTCGCGGAGCCGGAGTGAGCATAAGCAACATTTGAGGATAGTGCTCCAGACTTTGAGAGATCAGCGGCTTTATGCCAAGTTCTCAAAGTGCGAGTTTTGGCTTGAGTCTGTAGCCTTCTTGGGGCACGTGGTGTCCAAGGAGGGTATTAGGGTTGATCCGGCGAAGATTGAGGCTATTCGTGATTGGCACAGGCCCACCTCTGTGACTGAGATTCGTAGCTTCGTCGGATTGGCAGGCTACTATAGGCGTTTTGTTGAGGGATTTTCTACTATAGCAGCGCCTTTGACTCGGTTGACTCGCCAGGATGTTCCCTTTGTTTGGTCAGAGGAGTGTGAGGCGAGCTTTTTGAGGCTCAAGGAGTTATTGACCACCGCTCCTATATTGACTCTTCCAGTTGAGGGCGAGGGCTTCACGGAATATTGTGACGCATCCGGCGTTGGTTTGGGTTGTGTATTGATGCAGCAGGGTCGGGTTATTGCTTATGCGTCGAGGCAGCTTAAGATTCATGAGCGCAACTACCCCACCCATGACTTAGAGTTGGCGGCGGTAGTTTTCGCACTTAAGATTTGGAGGCACTACTTGTATGGAGTTCGATGTGAGATATATACCGATCACAGGAGTCTTCAGTACATCATGAGCCAGAGGGACCTTAATTCGAGGCAGCGTCGTTGGATTGAGCTCCTGAAGGACTATGACTTATCTATTCTCTATCATCCGGGCATGGCGAATGTGGTAGCGGATGCCTTGAGCCGAAAGGCAGTGAGTATGGGTAGTCTATCATTCTTATCTGTTGCGGAGCGACCATTAGCTTTGGACATCCAGTCCTTAGCTAACCGGATGGTACGGCTTGATATCTCTGATTCCCGGTGTGTACTAGCTTATGTGGATGCTCAATCATCTCTGTTGGATCGGATTCGCAGCCGTCAGTTTGAGATACATTGAGGAGCCAGTTGCTATTTTGGCCAGAGATGTCAGACGGTTGCGTTCCAGAGCCATTCCTGTGGTTAAGGTCCATTGGAGACATCGTCCAGTTGAGGAGGCTATCTGGGAGATCGAGCATGAGATGCGGGTACAGTTCCCCGGCTTATTTGAGCATTCAGGTACTTCTTGACTCTTACTTTCGCGGACGAAAGTTCGTTTAGTAGTGGATATTGTAATGACTTGAAAAGTTGACTTTGGTCAACCTTCTTGGAAGTCGTGTTCAGATGAAAATTCTGACAGCTAGGTTAGCTTCGGAATATCAATTTTGGTCTAGAACGACCCTTTGTTCACTTCCCGAGGCTTTAGATGGCAATTGTGGAATCTGGTTCAAAATGATACTGGGTGTGGGACCCACTTTTCATCGAAGCGAGCTCCAAATGGAAATTCCGCCTTCACCGTTGAGTCCGAAATATCATTTCCAATCAGATTCCATATAAGGTTTGTATTTTTCCGACTCCGAACGAGTCCGAAACATCGAAACTTAAGTTTGTAGGGTTGTAGAATTTTGACGCGGCGGTGACGTGGCAGAGCCACGTGACGACACGTGGCAGAGGAGTGAAATCTGGAAATTTCCAGAATTTAAGACGAAATTCGTCCATTTTTTTTTCCTTCAACTTCAACTTGAGATTGCTCCTTCTTTTTTAGTCCAAATTAAGTGATTCAAAAGGCAAACTTCAAGAGAATTTCGAGGGGAATCTAGCGGTGATCTCAGAAACGCGAGGGGAGGCTTCGTTTGAGGTAAGAAATCAATTTTTAGCCACTGCCAGGGTGATTTCCGGATGGTTTTGTTGTTGAATTTTGAATTGTGAGATCTTGATCATCGTAAGTCCGTTTTGAGTCATTCTTGAGGCTAACTTGTAGAGTTTTTCTCAAGGATCGTCGTGGTATAATCTGTTTGGGTTGAAAGGGTCTCGTTTTTCCGGAAATTGGTGATCTAGGGGCTGCTACTTTTAATTGTTGTGGCTGATTTGCGGTGTTGTAGGCTATGGTTTTCTCTCGTGAGATTGAGCATGTTTAGGCATTTGTTTATTGATTTGCTTGAGTATGGAGGGGTTCGGGTGTCGAGCATGCTAAATTTCTATAATTCCTGCCTTAGACCTTATTTCGGGAAAGTGTTTGATTATGACAGCATGTCTCTTGATATTATTGAATATCCATATTTTGTGGTGTATATGATAATATTGATTTGAAGTATATTTGGCCTTAGTCTAGGCTTAGACTAGTGTTGCCATAGACTTGCGAGGTTTCGGATGTCGTTGGGCAGTAGAACTTTTTCCGACGTCGTTTCGGACGGTCAGCTCCTTGTAGACTGATATAGCAGACTTGAGTCTGATAGTCTGAGCCTTAGCTAGGCGGTAACTCAACTTATGACCTTGTATCCATAATGCCCTGCTTTTCTATCGGCTACAAATACCCGGTTAAAGTCCGTGGTCTAGCTTACTCATTATTGGATACTTCCTCGGCGATTTGGGGTATATGAGGGTCGGACTAAAATGATTATTTATGGTAATCGGTTTGGTGATATTTCCCGCGACGTATGGTTGGATATTGATTCTTAGCTACAGTACCCGGTTAGAGTCCGTGGTCCAGCTTACTTATGTCCAGGCTTAGCTACAGTACCCGGTTAGAGTCCGTGGTCCAGCTTACCTGTGATCTGGTTTCGGCTACAGTACCCGGTTAGAGTCCGTGGTCCAGCTTACTTATGTCCAGGCTTAGCTACAGTACCCGGTTAGAGTCCGTGGTCCAGCTTACCTGTGATCTGGTTTTGGCTACAGTACCCGGTTAGAGTCCGTGGTCCAGCCCACCCGTGCCCGACCTTTGGCTACAGCACCCGGTTCGAGTCCGTGGTCCAGCCCATATAGGTTGACTCATTAGCTATAGTACCCGATTCGAGTCCGTGGTCCAGCTTGCACGTGGTGTATTCCCAATTCCTCACTAAAGCTTCAGTTTAGTCTTGATTATTCTCATCTGTAGGTTGAGGTTTTGGAGGTTGGAGAGATTCCGATTAAAGTCCGGGACGTAATGAGATCTTGGAATATAATTGGGAATGGTTCAGTTAAAAGTCCGGAATTTGGTAATATTGTGATAGACCTTCTAGCTCCATTATTTTACTTCAACTGCCAGTGCATCTGCCGGGCTTATGGGGGTCCGTGCAGGTGGTTTCTTTTATTGTGCACGAGCGTACCCGTCGGGTTTATGGGAGCCCGGCGGAGTTAGTTAGATTGCTTGTCTTTGTTGCCTGTACGCTCGTGTACATACCCCCCATTTTCTACTCTTTGCACTTGATGTGACCCTTTATTTGCATTTCAGTTTACTTTTGCTTATCTTGCTCAGTCGGCCGATGATGTCTACTGGGTACCTGTTGTTTTGGTACTCATGCTACGCTCTGCATCTATTTTGTGATGCAGGTCCGAGCACTAGTAGCCAGCGTTGATCGAGCTTAGAGTAGACTTATCTGGAGACGGGGGTGAGCACACGGCGTTTTGTACTATTTCAGTCTCCATCTGTATATATAGACTTGTCTTCTTCCTTTCGAGACAGTCCAGTCTCTGTTGTCCACTTTTGGGACTTGTACTCATTTTGTAGTAGCTCTGTACTAGTGACTTCCAGGTTCTGGGAGGGATCTTTATCTGTATATATGTTTTTGATTTGTGTCCGCCTGTTTATATTGTTATTTGCCTACTCTTGTTTAATTTCTACCCTCAGACCCATTACTTGTTGTTCCGGGTTACGGGTTGGCTTACCTGCTGGCGGGTTATAGTAGGTGCCATCATGACTTGGTAAATCGGGTCGTGACAAATTGGTATCAGAGCCCCAGGTTCGTCGGTCTCACTTGTACAGAGCTAACGTCTAGTAGAGTCCTGCAGATCGGTACGGAGACGTCCGTTACTTATCTTCGGGAGGCTACAGGATGTCTTTAGGAACGTGTCGTTTTTGTATCATTGTCGTGCATTGTGTGTCTTATCGATTTCTGAAATCTTACTTGTACCACTCTTTTATCGGGATGGCTCACACGCGTGGTAGGGCCCCAGCTAGGGGTAGAGGCCGACCTCGAGGTCGTGCCAGAGCTACAGCACCAGCCCAGGACCGAGAGCAAACTCCGGAGCCGGTGATAGAGCCACCAGCAGCTCCAGCACAGCAGCAGCCGATGGGCCCGGGACCAGCCCAGCCACCGCCTGAGCCTGTGGCAGCTCCAGATATACAGGCGATGCTCGTACAGATACTAGCTGCCATTGGGGGTATGCAGCAGGCCCCAGCTCCAGCCGTTCCGGTACCGCAGGGCCAGCCTACACCAGCGGTACCGGTTGTTCAGCAGCTAGCGGCACCGGTTGTTCAGCCTGACGATTTGGAGGGTGTCATGCCAATACGGGAGCAGAAGATGCTCGGGGTGTTCCTTAGACTATCACCGCCGAGGTTTTCTGGGGCAGTGGGGGAGGATGCCCACGAGTTTCTAGTTACTTGCCGCGAGCGGCTACAGACTTTGAGTTTAGTGGATTCGAGAGGGGCAGACTTCACCGCTTACCAGTTAGACGATCCCGCCAGGCAGTGGTGGCGTACATACTTAGAGACCAGGCCAGCTGGGTCTCCACCGGTCACATGGACTGAGTTTTCAGAGGCCTTCTTGGCCCGATTTATTCCCAGGAGCATCAGAGATCAGCTCAGAGATCAGTTTGCTCGGTTAGAGCAGGGCTCCATGACAGTATCAGAGTATGAGGCCCGATTTCACGAGCTCTCCAGGCATGCCGCCATGATATTACCTACTGATGAGGAGAGAGTTCGTTGTTTTGTTCGGGGTTTGAGACTACAGTTGCGGATTGAGACTCAGTCTTTAGTCTCAGCGGGCCGCTTATTTCTGGATGTAGTGGACCATGCCCGCACTATCGAGCAGCTCCGTCGCGAGGCCCAAGGGTGCAGCGGCAAGAGAGCTAGACAGGAGGATAGCCATGA
The DNA here is from genome assembly GCF_900185275.1 of Solanum verrucosum. NCBI lineage: Eukaryota > Viridiplantae > Streptophyta > Magnoliopsida > Solanales > Solanaceae > Solanum > Solanum verrucosum. The sequence continues at coordinate 9,658 of NW_026019584.1, forward strand.
TAGGCGCCGTTTCAGACCCCGAGAGTCTTATGATAGATCTCAGCAGAGGTTTCAGTCGGGTCAGTCTAGTAGCCCCTTCCAGGCTTCTCTCCAGGCATCGGAGGGTGATCAGCACCGCCATATTGGTTTTAGTGCCGGTCCTAGTCGAGGCCGAGATAGTTCACAGATGGATTCTTCTGGCCGGGGTAGCCGACCTCCAGCTCTCAGTCGACAGTCCCAGGGGTGTGGGGAGTTAGATCATTGGGCCCGCGAGTGTCCCCATCGCAGGTTAGCCTTACCCCCTCCACAGGCAGTTAGGCATGCGCCAGCACCTCCAGCTAGAGGCAGAGGCCAGGGACAGGACCGTAGGGGTGGTCACCAGGGTATACGGGGTGGTCCCCGAGGAGGCAGATTAGGGGGCAGAGCCGATGCACAGGGTAGGGGAGTCCAGGCCCACTTTTATGCAGCTCCAGCTAGAGCAGATGCTGAGACCTCGGACGACGTGATCACAGGTACAGTGTTATTATGCCAGCAGCCCGCCTTGGCTTTATTTGATCCAGGCTCTACTTTTTCGTATGTTTCTGTTTACTATGCCTCTCGATTGAGTATGATGTCTGAGCCTCTGGTAGCGCCGTTGCGTGTGTCGACCCCCGTGGGTGAGTCTTTAGTAGTGGATCAGGTATTTCGATCTTGCTTAGTTACTATCCAGGGGCGTGACACCCGGGCTGACCTTATATTGCTTGACATGGTTGATTTTGATGTGATTCTGGGCATGGATTGGTTATCCCCTTATCGCGCTGTTTTAGATTGCTTTTCTAAGACCGTTACCTTAGCCATTCCTGGTATTCCTCCGGTGGTGTGGCAGGGATCTCGTGGTAGCACACCAGTCGGGGTTATCTCTTTTATTCGTGCTAGGAGGCTAGTGGCTAGCGGATGCTTATCATATTTGGCCTATGTACGTGATGTGAGTAGGGAGGTTCCTCCGGTTGAGTCAGTTCCTGTTGTTCGTGACTTCATAGATGTGTTTCCTACTGATCTACCTGGCCTACCCCCAGAGCGTGATGTTGATTTTCCGACTGAGCTTGAGCCAGGTACTCGGCCTATTTCTATTCCGCCATATCAGATGGCTCCTGCAGAGCTCAAGGAGCTCAGTGTTCAGCTTCAGGATCTCTTGGGTAAGGGATTTATCAGACCTAGTGTATCACCTTGGGGTGCCCCAGTCCTCTTCGTGAAGAAGAAGGACGGTACTATGCGATTGTGTATTGACTACAGGCAGCTGAACAAGGTGACGGTGAAGAACCGTTACCCCATGCCTCGTATTGATGATTTGTTTGATCAGCTTCAGGGTGCCGTGGTATTTTCTAAGATTGATTTAAGATCCGGCTACCACCAGTTGAGGATTAGGGCAGCGGACGTCCCTAAGACCGCATTTAGGACTCGTTATGGCCATTATGAGTTCTTGGTGATGTCGTTTGGGTTGACTAATGCCCCTGCCGCCTTCATGGACTTGATGACACGTGTGTTCAGGCCATACCTTGATTTATTTGTCATTGTCTTCATTGATGACATACTGGTATACTCGCGGAGCCGGAGTGAGCATAAGCAACATTTGAGGATAGTGCTCCAGACTTTGAGAGATCAGCGGCTTTATGCCAAGTTCTCAAAGTGCGAGTTTTGGCTTGAGTCTGTAGCCTTCTTGGGGCACGTGGTGTCCAAGGAGGGTATTAGGGTTGATCCGGCGAAGATTGAGGCTATTCGTGATTGGCACAGGCCCACCTCTGTGACTGAGATTCGTAGCTTCGTCGGATTGGCAGGCTACTATAGGCGTTTTGTTGAGGGATTTTCTACTATAGCAGCGCCTTTGACTCGGTTGACTCGCCAGGATGTTCCCTTTGTTTGGTCAGAGGAGTGTGAGGCGAGCTTTTTGAGGCTCAAGGAGTTATTGACCACCGCTCCTATATTGACTCTTCCAGTTGAGGGCGAGGGCTTCACGGAATATTGTGACGCATCCGGCGTTGGTTTGGGTTGTGTATTGATGCAGCAGGGTCGGGTTATTGCTTATGCGTCGAGGCAGCTTAAGATTCATGAGCGCAACTACCCCACCCATGACTTAGAGTTGGCGGCGGTAGTTTTCGCACTTAAGATTTGGAGGCACTACTTGTATGGAGTTCGATGTGAGATATATACCGATCACAGGAGTCTTCAGTACATCATGAGCCAGAGGGACCTTAATTCGAGGCAGCGTCGTTGGATTGAGCTCCTGAAGGACTATGACTTATCTATTCTCTATCATCCGGGCATGGCGAATGTGGTAGCGGATGCCTTGAGCCGAAAGGCAGTGAGTATGGGTAGTCTATCATTCTTATCTGTTGCGGAGCGACCATTAGCTTTGGACATCCAGTCCTTAGCTAACCGGATGGTACGGCTTGATATCTCTGATTCCCGGTGTGTACTAGCTTATGTGGATGCTCAATCATCTCTGTTGGATCGGATTCGCAGCCGTCAGTTTGAGATACATTGAGGAGCCAGTTGCTATTTTGGCCAGAGATGTCAGACGGTTGCGTTCCAGAGCCATTCCTGTGGTTAAGGTCCATTGGAGACATCGTCCAGTTGAGGAGGCTATCTGGGAGATCGAGCATGAGATGCGGGTACAGTTCCCCGGCTTATTTGAGCATTCAGGTACTTCTTGACTCTTACTTTCGCGGACGAAAGTTCGTTTAGTAGTGGATATTGTAATGACTTGAAAAGTTGACTTTGGTCAACCTTCTTGGAAGTCGTGTTCAGATGAAAATTCTGACAGCTAGGTTAGCTTCGGAATATCAATTTTGGTCTAGAACGACCCTTTGTTCACTTCCCGAGGCTTTAGATGGCAATTGTGGAATCTGGTTCAAAATGATACTGGGTGTGGGACCCACTTTTCATCGAAGCGAGCTCCAAATGGAAATTCCGCCTTCACCGTTGAGTCCGAAATATCATTTCCAATCAGATTCCATATAAGGTTTGTATTTTTC
>NW_026019585.1:0-8829 GCF_900185275.1 Solanum verrucosum
TGTCGACATATTCACTGATCACAAAGCCTTCAATATGTGCTTACTCAGAAAGAGCTTAATCTCAGACAGAGGAGGTGGTTAGAGTTACTCAAGGATTATGACCTGAGTATTCTTTACCACCCAGGTAAGGCTAATGTTGTTGCTGATTCTTTGAGCAGGTTGTCTATGGGTAGCACCGCCCATATTGAAGAAGGAAGGAGAGAGTTGGCAAAAGATGTGCACAGACTGGCATGTCTGGGAGTCAGATTTACAGATTCCGCAGAAGGAGGAATTGCGGTGACGAGCAGGCCGAGTCATCGTTGATGTCAGAAGTGAAAGAGAAGCAAGATCAAGATCCCATTTTGCTTGAGTTGAAGGCAAATGTTCAAAAGCAAAGAGTATTAGCATTTGAACAAGGGGGAGATGGCGTTTGAGATATCAAGGTAGATTGTGTGTACCTATGGTAGATGGACTCCAAGAAAGGGTTATGGAAGAAGCTCATAGCTCCAGATATTCCGTTCATCCGGGTTCCACGAAGATGTACCGTGACTTGAGAGAAGTTTATTGGTGGAATGGCATGAAGAAGGGCATTGCAGAGTTCGTTGCTAAGTGTCCAAATTGCCAACAAGTGAAAGTTGAACACCAAAGGCCCGGTGGTTTGGCTCAGAATATAGAGCTTCCGGAATGGAAGTGGGAGATGATCAATATGGATTTCATCACAGGGTTGCCAAGGTCTCGCAGACAGCATGATTCTATTTGGGTGATTGTCGACAGAATGACAAAGTCAGCCCATTTTCTACCGGTAAAGACTACCCATTCGGCAGAAGATTATGCCAAGTTGTATATTCAAGAGATAGTGAGACTTCATGGAGTGCCAATCTCCATTATTTCAGATAGAGGTGCGCAGTTTACTGCACAGTTCTGGAAATCCTTTCAGAAGGGTTTGGGTTCAAAGGTGAGCTTAAGTACTGCATTTCATCCTCAGACTGATGGGCAAGCAGAGCGCACTATTCAGACCTTAGAAGATATGTTGAGAGCTTGTGTGATCGATTTCAAAGGCAACTGGGATGATCACCTACCTCTCATTGAGTTTGCCTACAACAACAGTTATCATTCTAGCATCCAGATGGCTCCATACGAAGCTCTATATGGGAGAAGATGTAGATCTCCTATTGGATGGTTCGAAGTTGGTGAAGCACGGTTGATAGGACCAGATTTAGTTCACCAAGCTATGGAGAAGGTGAAAGTGATTCAAGAGAGGTTGAAAACGGCACAGAGTCGCCAGAAATCCTACACTGATGTTAGGAGAAGGGCATTAGAGTTTGAAGTAGACGATTGGGTATATTTGAAGGTTTCACCCATGAAAGGCGTTATGAGGTTCGGTAAGAAGGGGAAACTCAGTCCCCGGTATATTGGACCTTACGCATAGCCAAGAGGATTGGCATGTTGCTTATGAGTTGGAGTTATCACAAGAGCTAGCAGCGGTTCATCCGGTATTCACATCTCTATGTTGAAAAAGTGCATAGGTGATCCTTCATTGATCCTACCGACTGAAAGTGTTAAGATCAAGGATAACTTATCTTATGAGGAAGTGCCGGTTCAGATTTTAGATCGCCAAGTTCGTAGGTTGAGAACGAAAGATGTGGCGTCAGTCAAGGTCCTTTGGAGGAACCAATTTGTTGAGGAAGCCACTTGGGAAGCCGAAGAGGACATGAAGAAGAGATATCCGCATCTTTTTGAATCCGGAGGGAATGCGGATTAAGGTATTAATTTCCTTCTTAGTGCTCTTTAATATATAATGGGCATGTTGTTGTTGTTGTTGTTGTTGTTTGCGTGATTGCTTGTTGGGTGTTTGAGTTTGATGTTACACCCTTAGTTTTGTAAAAGTAACCTCATTCGAGGACGAATGTTCCCAAGGGGGAGATATTGTAACATCCGGCAATTGAAATAATTGAAGAGGCTTAGAATTGGAAATTTTCATTTTTTGGAAAGGATTTAAATTTGGAAATTTTGGCTAAGTATGGAAAAGGTGAGTTTTTGGCCAACTTTGATCAGTCGTAACTTCTAGCTCATGATGAGTTAGAAGTATTTCCAGTTATGGTTGCATAGCCCTCGGAACGATCTTTCCAACGCCACCGAGTTTGCTCAATTCCGAGTTCGTATGAGCGAGTTATGACCTTTGAAAGTTGGGCAGTTGACAAGGAAATCCGTCCGGGAATCATTAAGGGCATTTTAGTCTTTTCCCTAGCCAATTCTTTTGGTTATATTGTTGTATAGGCTGATCTTTGGATCATTTTTTCCATTTTAAGAGAGTGAAGGTAGGGTCTTGAGAGTGAAGAAGAGAAGAAGAAGAGAAGAAGAGAAGAAGAAGAGGAAATCGAGGAGATCATCGTGGATTTTCGTCGGGGGTGATCCCTATCAAGGTATGTGAGCTTTTAGTGTGGGTGATCCTTTCCCCCACACACCTAACCCCTTTTATTCATTAAGAAAGGTTTGGTTATGTTGTTAAGTTGTTGTTGTTGTTGTTGTTGTTGGAATTATTGTGGTTGTGGAACATGATTGGATTGTGTTTTTGAGTGGTATTCTATTGAATGTTGAGGGATATTATGTTTCTAAGTGATTGGGGCTGGAACCCTTGAGGTTAGAGGATTTAGAGTTGGAGACGTGAAGGAGAAAGTCGGGCAGCTTGCGAGGAGCACGTCCGCGTCGCGGACTTGTTCCCTCTGTGAACAAAATCTTCTCCGCGTCGCGGACAGGACGCGGACTCCACTGTTTTCAGAATTTATGTTCGAAGATTTTCTTTAGTTTGGCTGTCCCAAATCATTCCTAAATCATTCCTAACATCCTGAGGTCCTTCCAAATACCAATCAAGTCCTTGAATCCATAATTAAATTCAAGAAAGTTAGGATCAAGTCAAGTGAAGTTAGAAGTCAAGTGGAGTTAGACCAAGCTTAGAAGTTAAGCAAGTCAAAGCAAGTCTTAAAGCTTTTCAAGAGTCGTTATTGAACGTCTTAACGTCGTTTCAAGTTTCAAGTTGAGTTAAGAGTTTCAAGTCAAGTCAAAAGTAAAGAGTTTAAGTAAAGTAAGGAGTAAAGAGTCGAGTCCATTTCTCCAAAGTTATTAGGGAACTATGTACTTCCCAAAGAAGTTCTAAATGTTTTTACATTTAAGTAAGAAAGGAGCCATGTTTTCCAAAAGAGCCTTTGGGCTAAGTTTTGAGTAATCGTCTCAATCAAAGAAAGAAGTTATTTTAAAAGCATGAGCCAAAGTATTTTTGGGAGTAGTATTGAGCACCGAATTGGGGACACGAGTTCATATTAACTCGACTCTCCATAAGAACCATGCGCCAACATGGGACTTGACGTATCATTCTTTTTAGATGATCACGTAAGATTAGGCTAGTGGATCCACTAAGCAAAAGTAAGGTCCTATATCGATGGCAAGGTATAGGATGGTCCTTTGGCAACGTGAGGTAAAACGTTGTATCATCACTAAGGCTCGTAGTGGTGGTTGTCGGTTAAAGAACCTCCCACAAAAGCTGTATTATGTTTATAAAAGAAAAGTTGAGTTTGTTATCATTTTATCCTTAACGATCTAAGTTGTTTACATTCTTTTACAAGCTTTATATGTATGGCTCGTGTCTTATTGCTTTACTTTGAGTCCAGTTATTATATGAGTGTTCAGAGTCAAGGTAAGTGATCTCTTGTTCTCCTTTCAAGCTTAAGTTGTGGTTCAGCTTTTCCAGCTCACATATTCGTACATTCCATGTACTGATGCCAGTTGGCCTGCATCGTCTTATGATGCAGATACAGGTACCCCGGATCAGCATCCTGCACGTCGTTGATCCAGCTGAGCACTCCAGAGTCAGTGGTGAGCCTCCTTGCATTCCGGAGGACTCAATTATTTTGTGTACTTAGTTTTGTTCTATTAGGATGTGCGGGGTCTGTCCCCACATCCATCTCAGTATATTAGAGGCTTCAATAGACAGTCAGTCAGTCAGTTAGTTTTGAGTCTCTCATCCATGTATATGTATATATGTGTAAATATTCTATTTTGAGACTCGAGTTGCCCTTTGGGCCATATTTTTATTAGTTAAGTTGTTTATGTCTTTGCATGACGTTGAGTTATTCTGTTGAGTTAGGTTTCCGCTGAGTTAAGAAAGTCAGGCCAAGGGTTCGCCTGGGGCCAGCAATGGTCTCCAGGTGCCGGTCCCGCCCAGGGTGTAGGCTCGGGGCGTGACAAACTTGGTATCAGAGCACAGAGTTCAAGAGTCCTAGGGTGTCTATGAAGCCGTGTCTGTAGAGTCCTAGTTATCGGTGTGAAGCGCGCCACATCTATAATTGGGAGGCTACAACATTTAGGAAGTTTCCCATTTTTTTTCATACTCATCTCGTGCGCTAGAGTTGATCTCTAAAGAGTTTCCTTTTAATCCGTGCTTGCGCGTGTTTTCAGATAGTCATGCCTCCACGAAGAGTTGGTAGAGGGCGTCTTCCTAGACGCTATGTTGATGAGCAAGAGTTACCCTATGCACCGGGAGTGCAAGATCAAGGGGAAGTTTCTAATGCCGAGTTCAGAGAGGCAATTAGGATGTTGAGTCAAGCTGTAGCCAATCAGGTGGGTCAGCAAAGGGGAGTTCGACATGAAGGAGCTGACACTTCAAGGATCCGTGAGTTCTTGGGGATGAATCCTCCGAGTTTCATGGGATCAAGCACTACTGAGGACCCAGAGAACTTCATTGAGGAGTTGAAGAGGATTTTTGATGTAATGCATGTAGCAGACACTGAGCGGGTTGAACTAGCTGCGTATCAGCTGAAGGATGTTGCTAGAACATGGTTTGACCAGTGGAAAGGGGGTAGAGTTGAGAATGCACCATCGCGAGTTGGGCCGTTTTGAGGAAGCTTTCTTGGGGCATTTCTTTCCTCGAGAATTGAGAGAGGCCAAGGTACGTGAGTTCCTTACCCTTAAGCAGGAGCCTTGAGTGTTCGCGAATACAGTCTGAAGTTCACCCAACTTTCCCGCTATGCTCCGGAGATGGTTGCGGACATGAGGAATAGAATGAGCTTGTTTGTTGCTGGGCTGTCTCGGTTGTCGAGTAAGGAAGGTAGGGCTGCAATGCTTATCGGGGACATGGACATATCCAGATTAATGGTCTATGTACAGCAGGTTGAGGAAGAGAAGCTGAGGGATAGGGAAGAGTTCAGGAGTAAGAGAGCCAAGACCGGTAATGAGCCTGGGCAGCAGAAAGGTAATGTGAATCGTCCGTCCTTCCAAGAAAGGCAAAAGGGACCTGCTCCATCATCTGTTAGCGCACCCGCACCAAGGTACAGAGGTGGTCATAATGGCCAGAATTCGAAGGACTTCAAGGCTAGACCAGTACAGTCCTCAGGTAGTGTGGCACAAAGAAGCAGTTTGTTTCCTGCATGTGCTAGGTGTGGTAGAACCCACCCAGGCAAATGTCGTGATGGCCAGACAGGATGTTTTAAGTGTGGGCAAGAGGGTCACTTCGTGAAGGAGTGCCCTAAGAATAATCAAGGTAGTGGAAGTTTGGGTAGTAGGACCCAATCTTCATCAGTTGCTCCCCCAGACAAGATGGCACCTAGAGGAGCTACTTCTAGTACCGGTGGAGGAGCAAATCGCCTTTATGCTATCACCAGTCGCCATGAGCAAGAGAACTCTCCGAATGTTGTCACTGGTATGATCAAAGTCTTTGCTTTTGATGTATATGCTTTGTTAGATCCAGGAGCAAGTTTATCTTTTGTAACTCCTTATGTTGCGAATAAGTTTGATGTTCTTCCTGAAAGACTTTGTGAACCCTTTTGTGTCTCTACACCTGTTGGGGAATCTATTCTAGCTGAAAGAGTTTATCGTGATTGTCCTGTTTCTATCAATCACAAGAGCACCATGGTTGATTTGATTGAGTTAGACATGGTAGATTTCGATGTCATTTTAGGTATGGATTGGCTTCATGCTTGTTATGCATCGATAGATTGTAGAACTCGAGTGGTCAAGTTTCAGTTTCCGAGTGAGCCAATCTTAGAGTGGAGTAGTAGTTCAGCAGTGCCCAAGGGTCGTTTTATTTCGTACCTTAAGGCAAGAAAGTTAGTTTCAAAGGGTTGTATCTATCACTTAGTCCGAGTTCATGACTCTAGTGTTGAGATACCTTATTTTCAGTCGGTTCCTATAGTAAGAGAGTTTCCAGAAGTTTTTCCTGATGATCTACCCGGAATTCCTCCCGAGAGAGAAATAGATTTCGGCATAGATCTCATTCCAGATACTCGTCCTATCTCTATTCCGCCTTATAGAATGGCACCAGCAGAGTTGAAAGAGTTGAAAGAGCAGTTGAAAGATCTTCTAGAGAAGGGTTTCATTCGACCGAGTGTCTCACCTTGGGGTGCTCCGGTTTTGTTTGTGAGAAAGAAAGATGGTTCCCTTAGGATGTGTATAGATTACCGCCAGTTGAATAAGGTTACCATCAAGAATAAGTACCCTCTTCCGAGGATTGATGATCTTTTCGATCAGCTTCAGGGTGCCACTTGTTTTTCGAAGATTGACCTCAGATCAGGTTATCACCAGTTAAGAGTAAGGGAACGTGATATTCCAAAGACAGCTTTCAGAACCAGATACGGTCATTATGAGTTTTTAGTCATGTCTTTTGGTTTGACCAATGCGCCGGCTGCTTTCATGGACCTGATGAATAGAGTCTTCAAACCTTATTTAGATATGTTTGTTATTATCTTTATTGATGACATACTAATCTATTCAAGGAATGAAGAAGATCATGCTAACCATCTTAGAATAGTTCTTCAGACTTTGAAAGACAAGGAGTTGTATGCCAAGTTCTCTAAGTGTGAGTTTTGGCTTAAGTCTGTGGCGTTCCTAGGTCATATTGTGTCCGGTGATGGAATTAAAGTTGATACTCGGAAAATTGAGGCAGTGCAGAATTGGCCTAGACCCACATCTCCAACTGAAATTAGGAGTTTCTTGGGTTTAGCTGGTTATTATAGAAGGTTTGTTGAGGGGTTCTCGTCTATTGCATCTCCTTTGACAAAGTTGACTCAGAAGGCCGCGAAATTTCAATGGTCTGAAGCTTGTGAGAAAAGCTTTCAGGAATTGAAGAAGAGATTGATTACGGCTCCAGTTTTGACGCTACCAGAAGGTACTCAAGGTTTTATGGTGTATTGTGATGCATCTAGAGTTGGTTTGGGTTGTGTCTTAATGCAGAATGGCAAAGTTATCGCTTATGCCTCCAGACAGTTGAAGGTTCATGAGAAGAACTACCCAACCCATGACTTAGAGCTAGCTGCTGTAGTATTTGCTTTGAAGTTATGGCGTCACTACTTGTATGGTGTGCATGTCGACATATTCACTGATCACAAGAGCCTTCAATATGTGCTTACTCAGAAAGAGCTTAATCTCAGACAGAGGAGGTGGTTAGAGTTACTCAAGGATTATGACCTGAGTATTCTTTACCACCCAGGTAAGGCTAATGTTGTTGCTGATTCTTTGAGCAGGTTGTCTATGGGTAGCACCGCCCATATTGAAGAAGGAAGGAGAGAGTTGGCAAAAGATGTGCACAGACTGGCATGTCTGGGAGTCAGATTTACAGATTCCGCAGAAGGAGGAATTGCGGTGACGAGCAAGGCCGAGTCATCATTGATGTCAGAAGTGAAAGAGAAGCAAGATCAAGATCCCATTTTGCTTGAGTTGAAGGCAAATGTTCAAAAGCAAAGAGTATTAGCATTTGAACAAGGGGGAGATGGCGTTTGAGATATCAAGGTAGATTGTGTGTACCTATGGTAGATGGACTCCAAGAAAGGGTTATGGAGAAGCTCATAGCTCCAGATATTCCGTTCATCCGGGTTCCACGAAGATGTACCGTGACTTGAGAGAAGTTTATTGGTGGAATGGCATGAAGAAGGGCATTGCAGAGTTCGTTGCTAAGTGTCCAAATTGCCAACAAGTGAAAGTTGAACACCAAAGGCCCGGTGGTTTGGCTCAGAATATAGAGCTTCCGGAATGGAAGTGGGAGATGATCAATATGGATTTCATCACAGGGTTGCCAAGGTCTCGCAGACAGCATGATTCTATTTGGGTGATTGTCGACAGAATGACAAAGTCAGCCCATTTTCTACCGGTAAAGACTACCATTCGGCAGAAGATTATGCCAAGTTGTATATTCAAGAGATAGTGAGACTTCATGGAGTGCCAATCTCCATTATTTCAGATAGAGGTGCGCAGTTTACTGCACAGTTCTGGAAATCCTTTCAGAAGGGTTTGGGTTCAAAGGTGAGCTTAAGTACTGCATTTCATCCTCAGACTGATGGGCAAGCAGAGCGCACTATTCAGACCTTAGAAGATATGTTGAGAGCTTGTGTGATCGATTTCAAAGGCAACTGGGATGATCACCTACCTCTCATTGAGTTTGCCTACAACAACAGTTATCATTCTAGCATCCAGATGGCTCCATACGAAGCTCTATATGGGAGAAGATGTAGATCTCCTATTGGATGGTTCGAAGTTGGTGAAGCACGGTTGATAGGACCAGATTTAGTTCACCAAGCTATGGAGAAGGTGAAAGTGATTCAAGAGAGGTTGAAAACGGCACAGAGTCGCCAGAAATCCTACACTGATGTTAGGAGAAGGGCATTAGAGTTTGAAGTAGACGATTGGGTATATTTGAAGGTTTCACCCATGAAAGGCGTTATGAGGTTCGGTAAGAAGGGGAAACTCAGTCCCCGGTATATTGGACCTTACGCATAGCCAAGAGGATTGGCAATGTTGCTTATGAGTTGGAGTTATCACAAGAGCTAGCAGCGGTTCATCCGGTATTTCACATCTCTATGTTGAAAA
>NW_026019586.1:0-7367 GCF_900185275.1 Solanum verrucosum
GATCTGGATGCTGAGAACCTGAACCTACATCACGAGAAGATGTAGCGCACGTATGCGTCAGTACTTGAAAGGTACTGAGCATGCAGGATAGAGTAAAGCTGAAATAACATATAACTGAACAAAGCAATAAAGCAATGAAATAATCTGAACATGATATAGATACTGAAATACTGAATACTGAGCTAACTGATGCAATGACCAAATTTATAACATGCTGAGACTGAATACTGACTGTACTGAAATATGGTCAATGCAATAGAGTCTGACTGAACTGTGGGAGCTACTAATAACCGACATAAAACCACATGAGCTAAATGTGGAGTCCGATGTATACGCCCCATCGAGAGGACCCAATATACCCTGCCAGAGGTATAGAGGCATGCTGGCGTGATCACTAAACTGATGTTGCCCACAGAGGGGACTTACACCTACGTGGCTCGTAGTTCTGGGACTATATGGGTACGCTGAAACCCTAGTCCAACTCGGTATTATGCTACTCCCAATGAATTAAGTGGTTAACTGGTTATGACTGAATTTCTGTAAATACTGGATAGCTCGAAACTGAACATGCAAACTGAGAATGCAACAATTAATCTGATAATGATGCATTCATAAACTGAGGCATGTAAACTGAATACTGAAATATCTGACCTAGCATGTGTAATTCAAGAACTAAAGAAATACATAGCTAGGGTTCTGAAATTCATGCGATAAACTGAGCAATAACATGATAATCTGATTTGGAACATTTAAATAACTAATTCATGATGATCTGTTAAATTCTAGAAACCCTAGGTCTGTTCATAATCATGGAATCAAGAATCTGACTGAATTCTAGGGACCTAATGGGCGAAAGGAACCCACTAGTGAAATCCCACATACCTGGTGACGAATTCCACGGAGAAATCTTTCGATTTCGGGGCTGGAACTGATGGAACCTTGCTGCGTTCTTGACCTTTTTCTCCTTCTCTTGCTTCTAATTTTCTAAGTTTTGATTAATGATTTGACTTAGGTAAGTTCTAGTTATGTTTCTAGGCTTAAACTAATTAAAACCTCATGATTTAGGGTCTAAACGACGTATCTTAGGGGTTAAACGAAATAGGAAAAGACCAAAAGACCCCTGAATTAACTGCTGTCGGAGTGACTTGGACGGGACCGGGCCGTCATCAATCGACGGTCCGTCGATTGGTCCGTAGTCGAGTCTGCCCGACAGGCTTCACTAAAACGAGCATAACTTTTTACTCGGAGGTCGGAATTTAGCAAACTCGGTGGCGTTGGAAAGATAATTCAATTATCTATCTAAATAGGTCATGGGACACATAATTATTTTGTGCTAAAAGTTATGACCATCTGAAGTTGACCCATCAAATTTTCAGCTAACTGGCTGTTAACCTCATCTACGGTCAGACCTACGGACCGTGGATCGAATGACGGTCCGTGCTGGTCAACCGTATCGGGACTGAAGCTGGGCTTTTGGGGCATCGATCCACGGACACGAACTACGGTCCGTGACCTGACCTACGGACCGTAAGTCCGGCCGTGGGTCAACACTTAGCCAAATTTTCTGACTGAGTTCTGGGGAAGTTTTCTGTCACGAACCACGGACCTGCAGGACGGACCGTGAGTCCATCTACGGTCCGTGGATGGTGTCCGTGAGTGCCACCTGTAACACAGAAATCTGAAATCTCTATTTTGGATATGGGGTGTTACATTTTCATTGAATTTTAATCATCCTAATGAATTTATAACATATTGCATGAGACACACGTGTGTTGCACGTGTCTAGTAACTAGTATTATTAAATGTGGACACAATGTAAGTCAAAAGTTGAATTACGAAAATATCCCTTACCGATTAATTTATTTTCTTAAAATCATTTTTTAAAAATTGTTTTTCCATTTAAAATGAACTTCATAAATACACATCTTCATTTTCCTAACTTATCATCAAATTATCATAAATAAATAAAAAATTATTAAAAGTGGAAAGCTCCAAAATTCAAAGTTGGATTACCATTTTACCCCTATACTGAACAAAAAAGTTCTAAAATATTTTATTAATTAAATATTAAATAGTAATCATAAATTAATTTATCATTTTTCCTTCACATATAAAAAAAAAGTGAAATAAAACTGTTAAATTAGTAAATAGTAAGTATATATATAAGTGTAACCAAAATGTTTTAAAAATTGAATTATCAAAATGTCCATAAAATATTGAATAACATTAATATCCTTCAATCAAATATTATTCCTACAATAATATTGTACAAGAATATAAATATACACTTAGTTCAATGCAGTAGGCTATTGAATATATATACAAGAAAATACCCATTAATATTTTGCCATTTATTTAACTCCTATTTATGTTATATTTTTTTTTGCTAAAAAGTAAGTCTATCTTCTAATAAATATAAATAATAATTTAGTAAATGAATGAACTAGATAAATCAAAAGACATGGAATTATGTGTATTCAATTTCTGTAAATGTTTTATCTTTCAATTCCCAATGAAAAAAGTAAAACATCCCTTCGTAGTAATAAACATATGGAGAATTTGAAAAGTTGTTTGGTATATTCAATATGGAGTAAATTTTGTTGATCAATTCAACGCAATATATTCATTTACTAAATGATACATATTGTGTATATATAGTGAAAAATCACAAGACAACTATCCCAATTCATCAAATTATTAGATTACCAATCCTACTTTGTGTAGGCACATTTTCTCATATTTATTTTGTGTTTGTGTCTCTCTTTTTCTACTTTTGTTTATGTTCTCTATTTTTTCTATTCACATTATAAGTTATTGTCTTTAATTTGACTTATTCATATATTGTTTTCTTGATTAGTTGAAAGTTCATCTTACTTGGGTAGGTAAACGTGTGTATCATAGTTATTTCACCTCTTGCAACATAGAAATTTGTCATGCAAATATCAAATCAGGTAAGATTACTTTCTTTTTTATTATAACTTCTTGGAGTATCATGAAACTGTATATTCTTGTTTGTGTAAATTATGGTTAGGAATCAATTTACACAATTTAACTAATATTTTTTTTTTAAATTCACAAATGATAGAACTAATAATTTTGAATTAGGCAAAGTGTACACATACCTATAATAATTATGATTTATATACATCGATTAGATATTTTAGCAATTATTATTTTATCACTAATAATAACTATTTTTTTTGTAGGTGTACACCACAAAATTGACAATGATCCACTAGCTATCATAAGAAAGGTATATGTTGATCTAATTTATGTGTAATTTTTACAAAACACAATTCACATTCAACAACAACGTCTTCATTTGTATGTGATTATTAAAGATGGAGGCTATAGTTTCTTAGAAAGAAGGCAAAAATTTTAAAACATGAAATATTTGAACCAATAAGAGACACTTAAATTACGTGTTGTGACATATAAAAAAAAAACTTTTATCAAATTGAATACTTGATATATTAAAAAAATTACATAATTAAAATTGTTCGGATATTACTTTTGAAATTCATTTGATAGCAATATTTCAACATGATGTACCTGATAATAATCTTGATTAAATAGGCTCACCATTCATTGGTTTAAGCTTGTATATTTTCTCTTCAATTACTATGCAAGTTATCGCACAATGATCATCTACAAGTCATCTTAAGGAAGACATAGATTGATCAAATTTCTATTTAACTTTTGCAAAACACTACTTTCATTCGACAACAACTTCTTAATACGTATACAAATGTGAAAAGAATATGAAAAACTCAAGACAAGAAATATTTTGAAATCACACTTGACATTTAAATTATTAGTTATGACATATTAAACAAAAGAAACTTTTATCAAATTGAATACTTGATATATTATAAGAATTGATAATTGAAGTTATTGGTTTGAGCTTGTATATTTCTCTTCAATTTTTGTGCAACTTATCACACATTTATTATAATATTTTCAAAGTTCGTGTACTTTATTAGCATGTGATACACGAGCAACATACATGTCCGAGTATATAAATATCGTTATAACAACTCCACACAACTTAGCATGTGACACACCTGCAACGCACATTCCCAGAACTAGTTTGTGTAAATTCATCCACTTGAAACTACCACAACTTGCTTTCCAACATTGCGACCAGAGAAGAGACCAACTAGAGCACTGGGAGCACTTTCGAGACCTTCAGCTACGTCTTCAACGTACACAATCTTACCAGCCTTTATTTGTGGAATGATCATTTCCAAATATTTAGGGTAGAGATGATAGTAGTCAGTTACAACAAATCCTTCCATGCGGATTCGTTTTGTTATGAGGCAGAACAAGTTGTGCACTCCTTCGGTCTGCTCAAGGTTGTATTGCGAGATCATCCCACACACAGAAATACGGCCATTAACTTTCATATTCACAAGAACTGCATCAAGCATCTTCCCTCCAACGTTCTCGAAGTAGATGTCAATTCCATCAGGGAAGTACCTAATACAAACCAAAGATTGATGGTTCGTTTACGAGGAATGTCATGTACATGAAATGGAAAAGTTTGCATTATAGGTAGAGTGTTTTCTAGTGGGAAGTAAGATTACTAACCTCTTCAAAGTTGCATCTAAATCCTGTTCCTCTTTGTAGTTAAAAGCTTCGTCAAAACCAAACTTGCTCTTCAACAGATCAACCTTTAATAATGAATACAACGAGATATAGATTAAGCTCAATGACAACAGAGTTAAACATCATGGTCTTTTAGGTTTTGTGAAGATACTTAAATCATCTAATTAGCATAGCAACGCGACAGAACTTACCTTTTCTTTGCTTCCAGCACTACCAACAACATAGCAACCCAGCATCTTTGCAAATTGCCCAACAAGTTGACCAACTGCTCCAGAAGCAGCTGAAACAAAGACAGTTTCTCCCTTCTTGGGGGAGCAAACCTCATAAAAACCAGCATAAGCTGTCATCCCAGGCATCCCTGCAATACAATTGACGATATATCCATTCATAAACACAAACTTTTGATACAGGGTTCTGCTTACTTCCCTTTCATTCATTCACACCTAGTATAATTCCACAAGGTGGGGTCTGGAGAAGGTAGAGTGTATGTAGACCGTACCCCTACCTTGTGAGGGTAGGGAGGTTGTTTCTGATAGACCCTCAGCAAGGGAAGGGTAATTCAGAATTTCAGATGCAATCACAAATGAAGTATAAAACGAGTTTAAGCACAATTACAAATACCAAATAGGGAGCTAACATAATCTTTAAAACATTTAGCCACAATCAATTCTATAGATGACTGAAAGTCTATTTTTCAACATTTCAAAACTATAGTTATCCATCCATTTCATGAACTAATGAAGGGAATGATTTATTCTACCATTAGAAGCAGCACAATATTTTTTTTCATGAGAGAAACAATAAAGTTCAATATTCGCGCTTCACAACATGATCATACAACCCTCCTCACCTACGTACTAATAAGGTACAATAAGCATTCAATGAAAGAAATAGAGCTCTGGTATCAAAGGCTAGATGATTGTTGCTTTTGGTTCACAGTTGGCCAAAAATACTAACAATATGGCAGAAGCAAGGGTTTTAACTATTGAGATTGTTTTGATGCATAAAGAACGGCTTTAAGAAAGTAGAATTTGAAACTGATTTTAAGTTGTTCTTGCTACTCAGTTAGTTTGAGAACAATATTTAGTCTTAAGGAAGGAGATCTTTGATTCCAATGACTTAAGATGCTTATTTTATTGTACCGTAACCAGAACTTGTGTGGGATCATATATGTTTTTAGTTGAATAAAACCAAAAGCTGAAATACACAATTCAAAGGATTACATTTTCTGCCTTAAGAGAGCAACTCACCGAGGATTCCGGTATAGTAGGAAAGAGGCACATCCTTGTCATGAATTTTAAAAAAAGTCTGACTAGTTGTTACAACACTATACTCCTCCCATCCAGTCATTCCCCAAACTAAATCACCTTTTTGAAAGTTTGAATCACCAGACTCCAAAACTTTAGCCACTCCAATTCCCATGATAGGCTACATAACAACAGAAAGAAAAGAAAAAAAAGCTATGAGAAACATTATCAATAAGACAAACTATTAATCACACACAGATCAAGTCAATTCCTTCATAGATCGTTCGATCAGTACATAGTTCATGACATAAGTACAAAGCTTGTCTATTTTTGGTTTGGATTGTTTTAACACATTTTGATTCATAAAATAACATAATTAGATTTAAAAAAACGTATGGAATACTTACAGAGTCAGGAGTGAAAGGTTCAATATAACTACCCTCAGTTTTACTCATACGAGAACGCATATAAGGATCACATGACAAGTAAAGATTTTTCAAAAGAAGAGCATTGGATCCTTCTGGAACATTCAATTTAATCGTCGTCTTCTTCAATTCCATGTCACATTCCTTAACGTTACCAGTTACATGATGTTTTAGAATAATCTGTTTTGTTGCTCACTTCTTCTCCCATTTCTATCTCTGTTTATGTAACTGAGGTTATGGCTGTGCTGACTAAAACAGATAAGGCAAAAGTAACTGATGGCTAACAACTTTCCACTTCTATTATAGTCTATGAATTTATGATATATTGTGTTTTTAGTCCTTATATTATCCAATATATACTCTATCCGTCCCATGATACAATCTTCTTGTATGTCGATTTACCAAACCAATGCCTTAAGCCACTCAGCCACGGGATAGCCCGAATGACCTATTTCAAGATCAGGTGATCCACCTCTTTGTCCGCTTGGGAGGGCTAACTCGTTAGATGGGCATCTGACTAAAAATGTTTGTCCCATATTACTTGAGCACTTATTAAATTAGGATAGAATTAATTAATTTTTTCTCATTATACCCTACAATTAATATGACCTTTGGAAGTTTAAACAAATTTTAAAGACTCATTTTAATGTGCATTGATATAAACAAAGGGCAAATGGTAAAGTCTTCCAATGTATTAATGATTTATTAATCACCGGGTAAAGTTTGGAACTGCTCATCTAATATGGGATGGAGGGAGTATTATATTTCACCTTCAATAAAATCACGTGAGTGCTTTTAATCTAGAAAAAGCTCAAAATTGTCCTCTATGTTTCAAGAATTGGTACGCTTTTAGTTCAAAATACTCTACATATGGAGCATAAGATTAAAATTCGCCATATGAGCCAAGATCACAAACATCTATGGAGGAGAATTTTAATCTAAAATTATGCTATATTTTCTGCTCTTGGAACGAAGTTCATATAAAAGAAAATAAATTTCTAACAAGAAAAGTCCAATATATATCTAACTCCACCGACCTATAATCGGGGCGGTTCAACGCAATCAGAGGCCTAAAGAGAAATTTCAA
>NW_026019587.1:0-13547 GCF_900185275.1 Solanum verrucosum
TCGGCAAAATGTGGGATTCCTGCTTCTAGGGCTCGTTTGACCATGAAAATGGGCCATTTTGGCCGTGAGGGCCAACTGCTCATATAAGGTCTTGCTGTCCTATATATAAGGTCTTAGCGGACGTCTAGGTAAAATTTTGGCCGTGATGGCCAACTGGCTCATAGATTAGTCTTAACGGACGTCCAGGTAAAATTTTGGCCGTGAGGGCCAACTAGCTCCATAATTAGTTCTTAACGGACGTCCAGGTAAAATTTTGGCAAAAATGAAGTCAGAATTCTAGATCAAAAAAATCTATGGACTACAGCACACGAAAATCGGTAGAATGGGGGGTTTACCTGCTCTAGGGCTCGTTTGACCTTGAAAATGGGCCATTTTGGCCGTGGGTCAACTGGCTCCATAGAAAATTCTTAACGGACGGCTATGTAAAATTGTGCAGAAATAGGCGGTAATTATGATCACCAAAAATATGGATATATAAGCACACGAAAATCGGTAAAATGGGGGTTTCCTTCTCTAGGGTCGTTTGACCTTGAAAATGGCCATTTGGCCGTGAGGGCTAACTGGCTCATAGATAAGGTTTAACGAACGTCCAGGTAAAATTTTTGGCAAAAAATGAGGTCGGAATTCTGGATCACCAAAAAAGATGATGCCTTATTGCAGACTAAAATCGACAAAAATGAATAGTTTACCTGCTCTAGGGATCATTTGACCTTAAAATGGCCATTTTGGCCGTGAGGGCCAACTGGCTCCATAGATAAGGTCTTAACGGATTCCAGGTAAAATTTGTGAAAAAATGAAGTCGGAATTGGATCACCAAAATATTATGGATTATAGTACACGAAAATCAGTAAAATGAGGGGTTTACCTGGCCGTGAGGGCCCTCTGGCTCATTAGTAAGGTTTTAACGAACGTCTAGGTAAAAGTTTTGTAAAAATTTGGCCGGAATTCTTTATCACCAAAAAAGATAGGGACCTATAGCACACTAAAATCGGCAAAATGGGGGATTTACCTGCTTTCGGGTTTGTTTGACCTTGAAAATAGGCCATTTTGGCCGTGAGGGCCAACTGGCTCTATAGATTAGGTCTTAACAGACGTCCAGGTAAATTTTTGGCAAAAATGAGGTCGGAATTCAGGATCACAAAAAAATATATGGACTACAGCACACGAAAATCGGTAAAATGGGGAATTTACCTGCTCTAGGGGTCGTTTGACCTTGAAAATGGGCCATTCTGGCCGTTAGTGCCAACTGGCTCCGTAGATAAGTCTTAACGAACGTCTAGGTAGAGTTTTTGAAAAAATGAGGTCGGAATTCTAGATAACCAAAAAATCCGTGGACGCACACGAAAATGGTAAAATGGGGGAATTACTCGCTCTAGGGCTGTTTGACCTTGAAAATGGGCCATTTTGGCCGTGAGGGTCAACTGGCTCCATAGATAAAGTCTTAACGGACGTCTATGTAAAATTTGTGCAGAAATGAGGTCGGAATTATGGATCACCAAAAAATATGATGATATATATAGCTCACAAAATCAGTAAAATGGGGGGTTTACCTTCTCTAGGTGTCGTTTGACCTTGAAAATGGCCCATGTTGGCCGTGAGGGCTAACTGGTTTCATAGATAAGGTTTTAACGAACGTCCAGGTAAAATTAAGGCAAAAAATGAGGTCGGAATTCTGGATCACCAAAAAAGATGATGCCCTTATTGCAGACTAAAATCGACAAAATGAATAGTTTACCTGCTCTAGGGATCATTTGACCTTGAAAATGGGCCATTTTGGCCGTGAGGGCCAACTGGCTCCATATATAAGGTCTTAAAGGACGTCGTCCAGGTAAAAGTTGTGCAAAAATAAAGTCGGAATTATGGATCACCAAAAAATCTGTTGAATATAGCACACGAAAATCGGTAAAATTGGGGGTTTACCTACTCTAGGGCTCGTTTGACCTTGAAAATGGGTCATTTTAGCTGTGAGGGCCAACTGGCTCGATAGATAAGGTCTTAACGGACGTCCACGTAAAATCTTGGCAAAAATGAGGCCAAAATTTTGGATCACCAAAAAATCTATGGACTATAGCACACGAAAATCGGTAAAATTGGGTGTTTTCCTGCTCTAGGGTACGTTTGACCTTGAATATGGGCCATTTTGGCCGTGAAGGCCAACTGCCTCCATAGATAAGGCCTTAACGAACGTCCAGGTAAAATTTTGGCAAAAATGAGGTCGAAATTCTGGATTACCAAAAAATTTGTGGACTATAGCACACGAATATCGATAAAATGGGGGGTTTACCTGCTCTAGTGTTCGTTTGAACTTGAAAATATGTCATTCTGACCGTGAGGGCCAACTGGCTCAGTAGGTAAGGTCTTAATGGACGGCCAGGTAAAATATTTTCAAAAATGTGGTCGAAATTCTGGATCACCGAAAAATATGATGATATATAGCATAAGAAAATCGGCAAAATGAAGAATTTACCTGTTCTAGTTCTCGTTTGACCTTGAAAATGGGCCATTTTGGCCGTGAGGGCTAACTGGCTCCATAGATAAGGTCTTAACGAACGTCCAGGTAAAATTTTGGCAAACAATGAGGTCGGAATTCTTGATCACCAAAAAAGATGGTGACCTATTGCATACGAAAATCGGCAACATGGGGGATTTCCTGCCATATGGCTTTTTTAACCTTGAAAATGGGCCATTTTGGCCGTGATGGCCAACCGGCTCCATAGATAAAGTCTTAAAGGATGTCCAGGTAAAGTAAAAATGAGGATGGAATTTCGTATCACCAAAAAATCTGTGGACTATAGCACACGAAAATCGGTAAAATGGAGGATTTACCTGCTCTAGTGATCGTTTGACCTTCAAAATGGGCCATTTTGTCCGTGAGGGAAAGCTGGCTCCATAGATAAGGTCGTAACGGACGTCCAGGTAAAATCTTGGAAAAAATGAGGCCGGAATTCTAGATCACCAAAAAAATCTATGGACTATAGTGCATGAAAATTGGTAAAATTGAGGGGTTTTCCTGCTCTAGGGATCGTTTGACATTGTAAATGGGCTATTCTGGATGTGAGGGCCACTGGCTCAATAAGTAAGGTTTTAACGGATGTCTAGGTAAAAGTTTTGTAAAAATGAGGTCGGAATTCTTTATCAACAAAATGGGGGATTTACCTGCTCTAGGGCTCGTTTGACCTTCAAAATGGGTCATTTTCTTCGTGAGGGCAAACTGGTTCTATAGATAAGATCTTGACGGATGTCCAGGTAAAATTTGTGCAAAAATGAGGTCGGAATTCTAGATCACCAAAAAATCTGTGGACTATAGCACACGGAAATTGGTAAAATGGGAGGTTTACTTGCTCTAGGGCTCATTTGACCTTCAAAATGGGCCAGTTTGGCCGTGAGGGCTAACTGGCTCCATAGATAAGGTCATAACAGACGTCCAGGTAAAATTTGGCAAAAATGAGGTCGGAATTCTGGATCACCAAAAAAACTGTGGATTATAGCACACGAAAATCGTTAAATAGGGGTTTTACCTACTCTAGGGCTTGTTTGACCTTGAAAATTGGCCATTCTGGCTGTGAGGGCCCACTTGCTCGATAGGTAAGGTCTTAATAGACGTCCTGGTAAAATTTTGGCAAAAATGAGGTTGGAATTCTTTATCAGCAAAAAGATGGTGACCTATTGCACAAGAAAATCGAGAAGATGGGGGGTTTACCTGCTATAGGACTTGTTTGACTTTGTAAATGGATCGTTTTGGCCGTGAGGGCCAACTGTCCCCATAGGTAAGGTTATAAGACGGCAAGGTAAAATTTTGTAAAAAATGAGGTTTTTCCGATCACCAAAAAATCTGTGGACCATTGTAGCATACGAAAAATTGGTAAAATTGGGGGTTTACCTGCTCTAGGGGTCCTTTGACCTTGAAAATGGGTCACTCTGGCCATCAGGGCGAACTAGATCCATAGATAATGTCTTAAGAACGTCCAGGTAAACTTTGGTAAAAATGATGTGGAATTCTTTATCACCAAAAAAGATGGTGACCTATAGCACACGAAAATCGGCAAAATGGGGGGTTTACCTGCTCTAGGACTTTTTGTCTTTGAAAATGGACCATTTTGGCCGTGAGGGACAACTGGCTCCATAGATAAGGTCTTAGCGGATGTCTAGGTAAAATTTTGGCAAAAATGAGGTCGGAATTCTGGATCACCAAAAAAGATGATGCTCTATAGCACAAGAAAATCGGTAAAATGGAAGGTTTACCTGCTCTAGGGCTCATTTGACCTTGAAAATGGGTCATTGTGGCCGTGAGGGTAAACTGGTTCCATAGATAAGGTCTTAACGGACGTCCAGGTAAATTTTTGGCAAAATGAGGGCGGAATTCTGGATAACCAAAAAATCTGTGGACTATAGCATACGAAAATCGGCAAAATGTGGGGATTTCCTGCTCTAGGGCTCGTTTGACCATGAAAATGGGCCATTTTGGCCGTGAGGGCCAACTTGCTCTATATATAAGGTCTTAGCGGACGTCTAGGTAAAAATTTTGGCCGTGATGGCCAACTGGCTCCATAGATTAGTCTTAACGGACGTCCAGGTAAAATTTTGGCCGTGAGGGCCAACTAGCTCCATAGATTAGTTCTTAACGGACGTCAAGGTAAAATTTTGGCAAAAATGAAGTCAGAATTCTAGATCACAAAAAAATCTATGGACTACAGCGCACGAAAATCGGTAGAATGGGGGTTTACCTGCTCTAGGGCTCGTTTGACCTTGAAAATGGGACATTCAGGCCGTCAGTGCCAACTGGCTCCAAAGATAAGGTCTTAACGAACATGTAGGTAGAGTTTTTGAAAAAATGAGGTTGGAATTCTGGATAACCAAAAAATCAGTGGACTATAGCACACGAAAATTGGAAAAATAGAGGGATTACTCGCTCTAGGGCTGGTTTGACGTTGAAAATGGGCCATTTTGGCCGTGAGGGCCAACTAGCTCATAGATAAGGTTTACGGATGTCCAGGTAAAATTTGTGAAAATATGAGGTCGGAATTATGGATCACCAAATATATGTGGACTATAGTACACGAAAATCTGTAAAATGGGGGTTTACCTGGTCTAGGACTCGTTTGACCATGACCATCGATGAAAGCCTATTTGGCCGTGAGGGTAAAACTGGCTCCATAGATAAAGTCTTAACGGATGTCCAGGTAAAATTTTGGGCAAAAATTGAGGTCGAAATTCTGGTCATCCAAAAAAGATGATGCCATTTGCACACGAAAATCGGCAAAATGAATAGTTTACCTGCTCTAGGATTCCTTTGACCTTGAAAAAGGGCCATTTTGGACGCGAGGGCCAACTGGCCTCCATATATAGGGTCTTAAACGGACGTCTAGAGTAAAAAGTCGTGCAAAAATGAGTTGGAATTATGGATTACCAAAAAATCTGTGGACTATAGCACACGAAAATTGGTAAAATGGCGGTTTACCTGCTCTAGGGCTCGTTTGACCTTGAAAATGAGCCATTTTAGTCGTGAGGGCCAACTGGCTCCATAGATAAGGTCTTAACGGACGTCCAGGTAAAATTTGTGGAAAAATGAGATCGAAATTATGGATCACCAAAAAATTTGTGGACTATAGCACACGAAAATCAGTAAATTGGGGGGTTTACCTGCTCTACGGTTCAATTGACCTTGAAAATAGGCCATTTTGGCCGTGAGGGCTAACTGGCTCCATAGATAAGGTCTTAACGGATGTCCAGGTAAAATTTTGGCAAAAATGAGGTCGGAATTCTGGATCACAAAAAAATATGGACTACAGCACACGAAAATCGGTAAAATGGGGGGTTTACCTGCTCTAGGGGTCGTTTGACCTTGAAAATGGGCCATTTTGGGCGTGAGGGCCAACTGGCTCCATTGATAAGGTCTTAACGGACATCCAGGTAAAATTTTTGCAAAAATGAGGTCGGAATTATGGATCACCAAAATATCCGTGGAATATAGCACACGAAAATTGGTAAAATGGGGGGTTTACCCTCTCTAGGGGTCGTTTGACCTTGAAAATGGGCCATTTTGGCCGTGAGGGCTAACTGGCTCCATATATAACGTCATGACGGACGTCCAGGTAAAATTTTGGCAAAATTGAGGTCGAAATTCTGGATCACCAAAAAAGATGATGACCTATAGCACAAGAAATTGGTAAAATGGAAGGTTTACCTGCTCTAGGGTTCGTTTGACCTTAAAAATGGGCCATTTTGGCCGTGAGGGCCAACTAGCTCCATAGATAAGGTCTTAACGGATGTCCAGGTAAAATTTGTGAAAAAATGAAGTCGGAATTATGGATCACCAAAATATTTGTGGAGTATAGTACACGAAAAAGTAAAATGAGGGGTTTACCTGGCCGTGAGGGCCTTATGGCTCAATAGCTAAGGTTTTAACGAACGTCTAGGTAAAAGTTTTGTAATAATTTGGCCGGAATTCTTTATCACCAAAAAAGATGGGGACCTATAGCACACTAAAATCGGCAAAATGGGGGATTTACCTGCTTTAGGGTTTGTTTGACCTTGAAAATAGGCCATTTTGGCCGTGAGGGCCAACTGGATCTATAGATTAGGTCTTAACAGACGTCCAGGTAAATTTTTGGCAAAAATGAGGTCGGAATTCAGGATCACAAAAAAATATATGGACTACAGCACACGAAAATCGGTAAAATGGGGGGTTTACCTGCTCTAGGGGTCGTTTAACCTTGAAAATGGGCCATTCTGGCCGTTAGTGCCAACTGGCTCCATAGATAAGGTCTTAACGAACGTCTAGGTAGAGTTTTTTGAAAAAATGAGGTCGGAATTCTAGATAACCAAAAAATCCGTGGACGCACACGAAATGGTAAAAATGGGGTTTACTCGCTCTAGGGCTTGTTTGACCTTGAAAATGTGCCATTTTGGCGTGAGGGTCAACCGGCTCCATAGATAAAGTTTATCGGACGTCTATGTAAAATTTGTGCAGAAATGAGGTCGGAATTATGGATCACCAAAAAATATGATGATATATATAGCTCACGAAAAATCAGTAAAATGGGGGGTCTACCTTCTCTGAGTGTCGTTTGACCTTGAAAATGGCCCATGTTGGCCGTGAGGGCTAACTGGTTTCATAGATAAGGTTTTAACGAACGTCCAGGTAATATTAAGGCAAAAAATGAGGTCGGAATTCTGGATCACCAAAAAAGATGATGCCCTTATTGCAGACTAAAATCGACAAAATGAATAGTTTACCTGCTCTAGGGATCATTTGACCATGAAAATGGGCCATTTTGGCCGTGAGGGCCAACTGGCTCCATATATAAGGTCTTAACGGACGTCCAGGTAAAAGTTGTGCAAAAATAAAGTCGGAATTATGGATCACCAAAAAATCTGTTGAATATAGCACACGAAAATCGGTAAAATTGGGGGTTTACCTACTCTAGGGCTCGTTTGACCTTGAAAATGGGTCATTTTAGCTGTGAGGGCCAACTGGCTCCATAGATAGGTCTTAACGGACGTCCCAAGTAAAATCTTGGGAAAAATGAGGCCAAAATTTTGGATCACCAAAAAATCTATGGACTATAGCACACGAAAATCGGTAAAATTGGGTGTTTTCCTGCTCTAGGGCACGTTTGACCTTGAATATGGGCCATTTTGGCCGTGAAGGCCAACTGCCTCCATAGATAAGACCTTAACGAACGTCCAGGTAAAATTTTGGCAAAAATGAGGTCGAATTCTGGATCACCAAAAAAACTGTGGATTATAGCACACGAAAATCGTTAAATAGGGGTTTTACCTACTCTAGGGCTTGTTTGACCTTGAAAATTGGCCATTCTGGCTGTGAGGGCCCACTTGCTCGATAGGTAAGGTCTTAATAGACGTCCTGGTAAAATTTTGGCAAAAATGAGGTTGGAATTCTTTATCAGCAAAAAAGATGGTGACCTATTGCACAAGAAAATCGGGAAGATGGGGGGTTTACCTGCTATAAGACTTGTTTGACTTTGTAAATGGATCGTTTTGGCCGTGGGGCCAACTGTCCCCATAGGTAAGGTTATAACGGACGGCAAGGTAAAATTTTGTAAAAAATGAGGTTGGAATTTCCGATCACCAAAAAATCTGTGTACTATTGTAGCATACGAAAATTGGTAAAATTGGGGTTTACCTGCTCTAGGGGTCCTTTGACCTTGAAAATGGGTCATTCTGGCCATCAGGGCCAACTAGATCCATAGATAATGTCTTAACGAACGTCCAGGTAAACGTTTGGTAAAAATGATGTCGAATTCTTTATCACCAAAAAAGATGGTGACCTATAGCACACGAAAATCGGCAAATTGGGGGGTTACCTGCTCTAGGGATTTTTTGTCTTTGAAAATGGACCATTTTGGCCGTGAGGGCCAACTGGCTCATAGATAAGGTCTTAGCGGATGTCCAGGTAAAATTTTGGCAAAAATGAGGTCGGAATTCTGGATCACCAAAAAATGATGCTCTATAGCACAAGAAAATCGGTAAAATGGAAGGTTTACCTGCTCTAGGGCTCATTTGACCTTGAAAATGGGTCATTGTGGCCGTGAGGGTAAACTGGTTCCATAGATAAGGTCTTAACGGACGTCCAGGTAAAATTGCAAAAATGAGGGGAATTCTGGATCACCAAAAAATCTGTGGACTATAGCATAAAAATCGAAAAAATGTGGGGATTTCCTGCTCTAGGGCTCGTTTGACCATGAAAATGGGCCATTTTGGCCGTGAGGGCCAACTTGCTCTATATATAAGGTCTTAGCGGACGTCTAGGTAAAATTTTGGCCGTGATGGCCAACAGGCTCCATAGATTAGTCTTAACGGACCTCTAGGTAAAATTTTGGCCGTGAGGGCCAACTAGCTCCATAGATTAGTTCTTAACGGACGTCCAGGTAAAATTTTGGCAAAAATGAAGTCAGAATTCTAGATCACAAAAAAATCTATGGACTACAGCACACGAAAATCGGTAGAATAGGGGGTTTACCTGCTCTAGGGCTCGTTTGACCTTGAAAATGGGCCATTTTGGCCGTGAGGGTCAACTGGCTCATAGATAAATTTTTAACGGACGTCTATGTAAAATTTGTGCAGAAATGAGGTCGGAATTATGGATCACCAAAAAATATGATGATATATATAGCTCACCAAAATCAGTAAAATGGGGGGTTTACCTTCTCTAGGTGTCGTTTGACCTTGAAAATGGCCCATGTTGGCCGTGAGGGCTAACTGGTTTCATAGATAAGGTTTTAACGAACGTCCAGGTAAAATTAAGGCAAAAAATGAGGTCGGAATTCTGGATCACCAAAAAAGATGATGCCCTTATTGCAGACTAAAATCGACAAAATGAATAGTTTACCTGCTCTAGGGATCATTTGACCTTGAAAATGGGCCATTTTGGCCGTGAGGGCCAACTGGCTCCATATATAAGGTCTTAACGGACGTCCAGGTAAAAGTTGTGCAAAAATAAAGTCGGAATTATGGATCACCAAAAAATCTGTTGAATATAGCACACGAAAATCGGTAAAATTGGGGGTTTACCTACTTAGGGCTCGTTTGACCTTGAAAATGGGTCATTTTAGCTGTGAGGGCCAACTGGCTCCATAGATAAGGTCTTAACGGACGTCCACGTAAAATCTTGGCAAAAATGAGGCCAAAATTTTGGATCACCAAAAAATCTATGGACTATAGCACACGAAAATCGGTAAAATTGGGTGTTTTCCTGCTCTAGGGCACGTTTGACCTTGAATATGGGCCATTTTGGCCGTGAAGGCCAACTGCCTCCATAGATAAGGCCTTAACGAACGTCCAGGTAAAATTTTGGCAAAAATGAGGTCGAAATTCTGGATTACCAAAAAATTTGTGGACTATGGCACACGAATATCGATAAAATGGGGGGTTTACCTGCTCTAGGGCTTGGTTGACCTTGAAAATATGCCATTCTGACCGTGAGGGCCAACTGGCTCAGTAGGTAAGGTCTTAATGGACGTCCAGGTAAAATATTTTCAAAAATGTGGTCGAAATTCTGGATCACCGAAAAATATGATGATATATAGCATAAGAAAATCGGCAAAATGAAGAATTTACCTGTTCTAGTTCTCGTTTGACCTTGAAAATGGGCCATTTTGGCCGTGAGGGCTAACTGGCTCCATAGATAAGGTCTTAACGAACGTCCAGGTAAAATTTTGGCAAAAATGAGGTCGGAATTCTTTATCACCAAAAAAGATGATGCCATATTGCACACGAAAATCGGCAAAATGAATAGTTTACCTGCTCTAGGACTTCTTTGACCTTGAAAAAAGGGCCATTTTGGACGTGAGGGCCAACTGGATCCATATATAGGGTCTTAACGGACGTCTAGGTAAAAGTTGTGCAAAAATGAGGTCGGAATTATGGATTACCAAAAAATCTGTGGACTATAGCACAAAATTGGTTAAAATGGCGGTTTACCTGCTCTAGGGCTCGTTTGACCTTGAAAATGAGCCATTTTAGTCGTGAGGGCCAACTGGCTCCATAGATAAGGTCTTAACGGACGTCCAGGTAAAATTTGTGGAAAAATGAGATCGGAATTATGGATCACTAAAAAATTTGTGGACTATAGCACACGAAAATCAGTAAATTGGGGGGTTTACCTGCTCTACGGTTCAATTGAACTTGAAAATGAGCCATTTTGGCCATGAGGGCTAACTGGCTCCATAGATAAGGTCTTAACGGATGTCCAGGTAAAATTTTGGCAAAAATGAGGTCACATTTCTGGATCACCAAAAAATGATGCCCTATAGCACACGAAAATCGGCAAAATGGGGGGTTTACCTCCTCTAGGGCTCGTTTGACCTTGAAAATGGGCCATTTTGGGCGTGAGGGCCAACTGGCTCCATAGATAAGGTCTTAACGAACGTCCAGGTAAAATTTTGGCAAAAATGAGGTCGGAATTCTTTATCACCAAAAAAATGGTGGCCTATTGCATACGAAAATCGGCAACATGGGGGATTTCCTGCCATATGGCTTTTTTAACCTTGAAAATGGGCCATTTTGGCCGTGATGGCCAACCGGCTCCATAGATAAAGTTTTAAAGGATGTCCAGGTAAAATTTTGGTAAAAATGAGGACGGAATTTCGTATCACCAAAAAATCCGTGGACTATAGCACACGAAAATCGGTAAAATGGGGATTTACCTGCTCTAGTGATCGTTTGACCTTCAAAATGGGCCATTTTGTCCGTGAGGGAAAGCTGGCTCCATAGATAAGGTCGTAACGGACGTCCAGGTAAAATCTTGGAAAAAATGAGGCCGGAATTCTAGATCACCAAAAAATCTATGGACTATAGTGCATGAAAATTGGTAAAATTGAGGGGTTTTCCTGCTCTAGGGATCGTTTGACATTGTAAATGGGCTATTCTGGATGTGAGGGGCCACTGGCTCAATAAGTAAGGTTTTAACGGATGTCTAGGTAAAAGTTTTGTAAAAATGAGGTCGGAATTCTTTATCAACAAAATGGGGGATTTACCTGCTCTAGGGCTCGTTTGACCTTCAAAATGGGTCATTTTCTTCGTGAGGGCAAACTGGTTCTATAGATAAGATCTTGACGGATGTCCAGGTAAAATTTGTGCAAAAATGAGGTCGGAATTCTAGATCACCAAAAAATCTGTGGACTATAGCACACGAAATTGGTAAAATGGGAGGTTTACTTGCTCTAGGGCTCATTTGACCTTCAAAATGGGCCAGTTTGGCCGTGAGGGCTAACTGGCTCCATAGATAAGGTCATAACAGACGTCCAGGTAAAATTTTGGCAAAAATGAGGTCGGAATTCTGGATCACCAAAAAAACTGTGGATTATAGCACACGAAAATCGTTAAATAGGGGTTTTACCTACTCTAGGGCTTGTTTGACCTTGAAAATTGGCCATTCTGGCTGTGAGGGCCCACTTGCTCGATAGGTAAGGTCTTAATAGACGTCCTGGTAAAATTTTGGCAAAAATGAGGTTGGAATTCTTTATCAGCAAAAAAGATGGTGACCTATTGCACAAGAAAATCGGGAAGATGGGGGGTTTACCTGCTATAGGACTTGTTTGACTTTGTAAATGGATCGTTTTGGCCGTGAGGGCCAACTGTCCCCATAGGTAAGGTTATAACGGACGGCAAGGTAAAATTTTGTAAAAAATGAGGTTGGAATTTCCGATCACCAAAAAATCTGTGGACTATTGTAGCATACGAAAATTGGTAAAATTGGGGGTTTACCTGCTCTAGGGGTCCTTTGACCTTGAAAATGGGTCATTCTGGCCATCAGGGCCAACTAGATCCATAGATAATGTCTTAACGAACGTCCAGGTAAACTTTTGGTAAAAATGATGTCGGAATTCTTTATCACCAAAAAAGATGGTGACCTATAGCACACGAAAATCGGCAAAATGGGGGGTTTACCTGCTCTAGGGATTTTTTGTCTTTGAAAATGGACCATTTTGGCCGTGAGGGCCAACTGGCTCCATAGATAAGGTCTTAGCGGATGTCCAGGTAAAATTTTGGCAAAAATGAGGTCGGAATTCTGGGATCACCAAAAAAGATGATGCTCTATAGCACAAGAAAATCGGTAAAATGGAAGGTTTACCTGCTCTAGGGCTCATTTGACCTTGAAAATGGGTCATTGTGGCCGTGAGGGTAAACTGGTTCCATAGATAAGGTCTTAACGGACGTCCAGGTAAATTTTTGGCAAAAATGAGGGCGGAATTCTGGATCACCAAAAAATCTGTGGACTATAGCATACGAAAATCGGCAAAATGTGGGGATTTCCTGCTCTAGGGCTCGTTTGACCATGAAAATGGGCCATTTTGGCCGTGAGGGCCAACTTGCTCTATATATAAGGTCTTAGCGGACGTCTAGGTAAAATTTTGGCCGTGATGGCCAACTGGCTCCATAGATTAGTCTTAACGGACGTCCAGGTAAAATTTTGGCCGTGAGGGCCAACTAGCTCCATAGATTAGTTCTTAACGGACGTCAAGGTAAAATTTTGGCAAAAATGAAGTCAGAATTCTTCACAAAAAATCTATGGACTACAGCACACGAAAATCGGTAGAATGGGGGGTTTACCTGCTCTAGGGCTCGTTTGACCTTGAAAATGGGACATTCAGGCCGTCAGTGCCAACTGGCTCATAGATAAGGTCTTAACGAACGTGTAGGTAGAGTTTTTGAAAAAATGAGGTTGGAATTCTGGATAACCAAAAAATCAGTGGACTATAGCACACGAAAATTGGAAAAATAGAGGGATTACTCGCTCTAGGGTGGTTTGACGTTGAAAATGGGCCATTTTGGCCGTGAGGGCCAACTAGCTCCATAGATAAGGTCTTAACGGATGTCCAGGTAAAATTTGTGAAAAATGAGGTCGAAATTATGGATCACCAAAAATATTTGTGGACTATAGTACACGAAAATCAGTAAAATAGGGGGTTTCCTGGTCTAGGACTCGTTTGACCTTGAAAATGAGCCATTTTGGCCGTGAGGGTTAAACTGGCTCCATAGATAAGGTCTTAACGGATGTCCAGGTAAAATTTTGGCAAAAATGA
>NW_026019588.1:0-3391 GCF_900185275.1 Solanum verrucosum
GGTTTAGAGCTAAGAGTTTTTTAGATTTAGGGGTTCTTGAGTTTTTTAGGGTTATGTGTTTGTTAGGGTTTTTTAGAGTTTAGGGTTTTGGGCTTAGGGATTTGTTCTGTAGGTATGGTTTACGGTTTACATATTTTTAGAATTTAGAATTTAGAACTTTGGGTGTTGTAGGGGTTTTAAATGGAATATAGGGGTTTTAGTGTCGATTTTCGGGTTTATAGGATTTAGGGTTTCCTAAGGTTAAGGGTTTAGGGTTTCTTAGGGATTTAGGTTTAGGATTTAGGGTTTTTGGAGATTTTTTTTAGGTTATGGGTTTTGAATTAAGGGTTTTATCTAGGTTTTTAGGGTTTAGGTCTTTGGATTTTTAGTTTAATGCTTTTTAGTGCTTTATAGGTTTTAGAGTTTAGGGCTTGTAATTTTTTTTATTGGTATTTTTAGGGTTTAGCATAAACGATTTAGGGCATTATAGGGTTTATATATTAGTGTTTTTTAGGTTTAGTGGTTTTTTAAATCTTTTTAACGGTTAAGTGTTTCATAGTGTTTAGGGTTTAGGGCTTAGGGTTTATTTGTGTATTTTAGTTTTATGGTCTATGTATTTTTAGGACTAAGGGTTTAGAGATTACAGTTTTGTAGGCGTTTTAAATTGTTTTTAGAGTTTCTCTTATGGTTTATAGGATTTACGGTTTCTTATAGTTTAGGGTTGAGGATTTTAGGTTTAGGATATAGGGTTTTAGGTTAGGGTTAGGGTTTAGGGTTTTACAGTAAGGGTTTTATCCAGGTTTAAAGGGTTTATGGCTTTGGATTTTTTATGTTAATGCTTTTTAGTGTTTTATAGGTGTTGGAGTTTAGGGTATAGGGTTTTATTTCGTGTTTTTTTAGGGTTTAACATATACGAACTAGGGTTTCTTAGGGTTAAGAGGTTAAAGTTTTTTAAGTTTAGCAGTTTTTGGGTTTTTAAATGTTAAGTGTTTCTTAGGATTTATGGTTTAAGGCTTAGTGTTTATTTGAGTATTTTAGTTTTAGTGTTTACGGATTTTAAGGATTTAGGGTTTAGAGATTAGGATTTTGTAGGGGTTTTAGGGTTTCTTAAAGTTTAGGGTTTAGGGTTATAGGTTTAGGATTTAGGGTTTTAGGTTAGGGTATAGGGTTTAGGGATTAGTATTTTTGTAGGTTTATGGTTTTAGGTTAATATTTTTATCTATGTTTTTACGATTTAGGGCTCTGGATAGGTTAATGTTTTTTAGTATTTTATAGGTTTAGGGTTTAGGGCTATGGTTTTTTTGTGTTTTTAGGGTTTAACATATACGATTTACGGCTTTATATGGTTTAGAGCTTAGAGTTTTTTAGGTTTAGAGGTTCTTGAGTTTTTTAGGGTTAAGTGTTTTTTAGGGTTTTTTAGAATTTAGGATTTTGGGATTAGGGTTTTGTTGTGTATCTATTGTTTATGGTTTACAGTTTTTTAGAAGTTAGAGTTTAGAGCATTGGGTTTTGTAGGGGTTTTAAATGGTATTTAGGGTTTTTAGGGTCGATTTTAGGGTTTATATTATTTAGGGTTTCCTAAGGTTAAGGGTTTAAGGTTTTTTAGGGCTTTAGGTTAATGATTTAGGGATTCCGGAGCATTTTTTTAGGTTATGGGTTGTGAGTTAAGGGTTTTATCAAGGTTTTTAGGGTTTAGGGCTTTGGATTTTTAGTTTAATGATATTTAGGGTTTTATAGGATTTAGAGATTAGGCCTTAGAATTTTTTTATCTGTATTTTTATGGTTTAGCATATACGATTCAGGGCATTATAGGGTTTATGTATTAGAGTTTTTTAGGTTTAGCGGTTTTTGGGTTTTTAAGGTTTTTAAGGGTTAAGTCTTTCTTAGTGTTTAGGGTTTAGGGGTTAGGGTTTATTTGTGTATTTTTGTTTTATGGTCTACGAATTTTTAGGACTTAGGGTTTAGACTTTACGGTTTCCTAGGCATTTTAAATTGTTTATAGTGTTTCTTTTAGGGTTTATAGGCTTTACGGTTTCTTATAGTTTAGGGTTTAGGGTTTTAGGTTTAGGATTTAGGTCAGGGTTTAGGGTTTAGGTCTTAGAAATTTTTATGTTTAGGGTATTACAGTAAGGGTTTTATCTAGTTTTAAAGGGTTTAGGGCTTTGGATATTTAATGTTAATGCTTTTTAGGGTATTATAGGTTTTAGAGTTTAGGGCTTAGGGTTTTATTTCATGTTTTTTTAGGGTTTAACATATACAGATTAGGGTTTCATAGGGTTAAGAGCTTAAACTTTTTTAGGTTTAGCGGGTTTTGTGTTTTTAAAGGTTAAGTGTTTCTTAGGGATTAGGGTTTAAGGCTTACTGTTTATTTGTGTATTTTAGTTTTAAGGTTTATGGATTTTTAGGATTTAGGGTTTAGAGATTAGGGTTTTGTAGGGTTTTAAATGGGTTTTAGGGTTTCTTAAAGTTTAGGATTTAGGGTTATAGGTTTAGGATTTAGGGTTTTAGGGTTTCTTAATGTTTAGGATTTAGGGTTATAGGTTTAGGATTTAGGGTTTTAGGTTAGGGTATAGGGTTTAGGGATTAGTGTTTTTGTAGGTTTACGGTTTTAGATTAAGGTTTTTATCTAGGTTTTTACGGTTTAGGGCTCTGGGTATGTTAATGTCTTTTAGGATTTTATAGTTTTAGGTTTTAAGGCTATGGTTTTTTTGTGTTTTTAGGGTTTAACATATACGATTTAGGGCTTTATAGGGATTAGAGCTTAGATTTTTTTAGATTTAGGGGTTCTTGAGTTTTTTAAGGTTAAGCGTTTCTTACGATTTTTTAGAGTTTAGGGTTTTGGGCTTAGGGTTTTGTTGTTTATCTATGGTTTACGGTTTACATATTTTTAGAATTTAGAGTTTAGACCTTTGGGTTTTGTAGGGGTTTAAATGGTATTTAGTGTTTTTTGGGTTGATTTTAGAGTTTATAGGATTTAGGGTTTCGTAAGGTTAAGGGTTTAGGGTTTCTTAGGGCTTTAGGTTTAGTATTTAGGGTTTTTGGAGGGATTTTTTTAGGTTATGGGTTTTGGTTTAAGGGTTTTATCAAGGTTTATAGGGTTTAGGGCTTTGGATTTTTTGTTTAATGATTTTTAGGGTTTTATAGGCTTTAGAGTTTAGGGCTTAGAATTTTTAGGGTTTTATTGGCCTTAGGGTTTAGGGTTTTATTTTGTGTTTTTTAGGGTTTAACATATACGAATTAGGGTTTCATAGGGTTAAGAGCTTAAAGATATTTAGGTTTAGCAGTTTTTGGGTTTTTAAAGGTTAATTGTTTCTTAGGATTTATGGTTTAAGGCTTAGGGTTTATTTGTGTATTTTAGTTTTAGGGTTTACGGATTTTTAGGATCTAGGGTTTATAGTTAAGGTTTTGTAGG
>NW_026019589.1:0-5520 GCF_900185275.1 Solanum verrucosum
GATTGTTATGGCAGTGGTGATGGTTGTTAATGTTCACCAGCAGTGATGCCAACTGACTATGGTAATTGTCAGGTGGAGCTAGATAGAGCTAGCGAAGCAAATTCATCGACGAAAAATTACATTATTTATACATGATTAAAATTGAGAAAATAATATCATATTAGTATCTCTTTCTTCTTAAACTCTCTTTCTAATATCTCAGTTGCAAGCTCTGAATTAGTATCTCATTTCTTCGAGTTCAAAGCTCCTAGAATTGTTCTTCATAGTTGATGCTTAATTGACTGCCATTGTGTATCAATTGGTATCAGAGCTAGCGATCTTTGCCATGACGGTGACCAGAAGTAAGAATCAAGATAAATCAGTGGAAGAAATGGATGATCGATTAGCCCAGATCCAAGATCAGTTGATGAAACTGATAGAGGGGATGACTAGCATGAACGATAGGAATTCACAAACAGAAAAGGAATTGTATGAAATCAAGAAAAACATTGGCTGATTGGGAATTAAGGGCAAAGAAAAGGAACTGGGAAGAGCAGAATCTTCAACGGATAGGGCCTGTTCAGTTGAAACACAGCATGAAATCAAACACAAGAAAAATCACAGCAATTCTGGTAATCTCTTCACTCGATTTTCTAGATTAGAATTCCCTAGATTTTCTGGTCAAGATTTAAGAACGTGGTTGTATAAGGTAGACCAATTTTTTGCTATGGATGAGGTTGCATTCTACCAGAGGGTACGAGTAGCTTTAATTCACCTAAAAGGGGAGGCAATTGCTTGGCATAGGTCGTATATGAGGTCTAGAAGTTGTAATTGATCTTCATGGACAGAGTATGTCTTGGCTTTGAATGAAAGATTTGGGAAGAGTTTGAGATTCTATGGAGGCTTTGAAGAATCTGACTCAAACAGGCAGTGTGAAGGAATACCAAGCTGAGTTTGATAGATTATTAACATGAGTGAATCTATCAAATGAGAATACTATCAGCTGTTTTTTGGTGGGCTAAAGCCAGAACTAAACAAATCTATCAGGATGCAGTCACCAAGAACACTACTACAGACCTATAAACTTGCTAGATTACAGGAGGATGTTTTCGATGCACAAGCGAAGACATGGGGTTTGAAACCTATGGTCAGACCAGTACAAAGACCAATTCTACCTACTCCTACTCATGTTAAACCAACTAATATCTCTCAAAAACCATTTACACCAAATTCCACATATAGGAACCAGTTGATTACAGGTTGCTAAACCTAACAGATTCACAGATAATGGGTTGGGAAGGAGGCTGACTGCTGCTGAGATGGATGAGAAAAGGGCTAAAGGCCTTTGTTTTTCTGTGATGATAAAAATGTGGTTGGTCACAAGTGTAGGTCCAATAAACAATTTTTCTAGTGGAAAGAGAAGATGAGGAGTTGGTTCAAGAAGAGGTAGTGCAGGACCAAATACAGGAAGACAACGAGAAGTTGATGAATTCATGACCATATCCTTACAAGCTTTCACAGGAGTGAGTTTGGTTATCAGACTATTAGAGTGACTGGCTATCATGAAAAGAAACCCTTGCAGGTTTTAATTGATACTGGGAGCACACATAATTTCATTGATCAAGAAGTAGCCAAGAGGTTAGGATGTCAGTCCATCACTATTATGGCCCAATCAATTAGTGTTGCTTATGGAGGAAGGTGCAAACAGGTTCAGTGTGCAAAAATCTAACATGGCTTTTGCAGGGTACTACATTTACATCTGATTTATTGTTGCTACATTGGTAATGTGGACATTGTCCTGGGGGTACAATGGTTGAATACCTTGGGTAGAATCTTGTTTGATTTTCAGAATAGAACCATTGAATTCAGGTATCAAGGTAAAAAAACATGTCTTGAGAGCTAGTAGTCAGCTGAAGTCAGTAAGGACCAAATCAATAAATAAGGTTGAGGTTGATGAGACTCAATTCTTCATGATGTCATTATTATTTGGTTCAGAGGATAGGTTGCAGTGCTACAACATTCATGCTGACCAAGGTAACTTAGTTCATCCAGCATTATCCTTGTTAATTGACCAATATGCAACATATTTGAGATTCTACTACACTACCACCTCATAGAAGGTCTTTTGATCATCGCATACCACTGATGAGTCGGCCCACCCAGTGAACAAAAGACCTTACAGGTACCCGGGGTCAAAAAGGAATTATAGAGAAACTTGTACAGGAAATGATAGATCAAGGGTCATACAACATTAAGTCCTTATGCTTCACCAGTTGTGTTGGTTGGCAAAAAGGATGGTAGTTGGAGGCTTTGTGTAAATTACAGGGAATTGAATAACTTGACCATTAAAGACAAGTTTCCCATACCCATTATAAAGGACCTCTTGGACAAGTTAGGAGGTTCCATGGTATTTTCAAAGATTGACCTCAGAGTTGGATATCACCAACTAGAATGTATGAAAATGACATTCAAAAAACTGTCTTTAAGACTCATAAAGGACACTATGAATTTTGGTAATGCCTTTTGGCTTAATGAATGCTCCAGCATCCTTCCAAAGTCTTATGAATTCAGTTTTTAAGCCACTATTGAGAAAAACTGTTTTAGTTTTTTTTGCTAACATACTTATTTAAGTAAAAGTATGGTCGATCATATTGAACATGTGAGGGCAGTCTTTGAACTAATGCAGCGATTCCAACTATATGCAAAAATGTCTAAATGTTCTTTTGGAGTGCCTCAAGTGGAATATCTAGGCCATTCATTAGTGGTGAGGGGGTGTCTACAGACCCCAAAAAGATTGTAGCAGTAGCACTATGGCTATTCCTGGCAATATCAAGCAGTTGAGGGGTTCTTGGGACTTGATGGATATTACGGAAGGTTTATACAAGGATTTGGATCCATTTGTAAGCCCATTACATGAGTTACTCAAGAAAAGATGGATATACTTGGACTGAGCATGCTACAACAACATTTGAGGACTGAAGCAAGCCTTGATTTCTGCCGTATTAGTTATGCCTGATTACTCTAAACCTTGTGGTGGAAACTGATGCAAGTGGGAAGAGAATTGGTGTTGTGCTAATGCAGCAAGGACACCCTATAGCCTATATTAGCAAATCACTGGCTCCTAGACACCAAGCCATGTCTGTCTATGATAAGGAACTAATGGATTTTATATTTGCTGTCACTAAATGGTCCACTATTTGATAGAAAGGCCCTTCATTGTCAAGACTGATCAAAAGCTTTAAAGCATTTGTTGGAACAAAACTTCCACACTGACTTTCAGGTGGCTGGTATTTCCAAACTAATGGCTTTCGACTTTTCAATTGAATATTAGAAGGGTATAGACAATAAAGTTGATGATGCCTTATCTAGGAAGCCTGATGCTAAGTTATTAGCTATCTCCTTATTGACACTTAATGATTCTCTATATGAGCAGATCAAGGGAACTTGGTTAACTGATGCATCTTTGCAGACTTTGATTACTAAACTACAGGTTCAGCCTTTCAAGTCTTTACTTGGTGTAATGCTCAGCTTAGGTGGAAGGGTAGATTGGTAGTTGGAGCCAATTCCCACTTGAGAAAGACAATTATTTCATTGTGGCATTCTACTACACAAAGTGGACATTCTGGCATAGATGCTACCATTAAGAGGATACAATTCTATTTTATTGGAAGTCTCTAAGTCAAGATGTGAGGGACTTCATCAACAAATGTGATGTTTGTCAAAGGCACAAATATGATGTTTCCGTCTATCCAGGCTTACTGCAGCCTTTGCCTATTCCAGATGGAGTATGGACTGATGTGTGTTTTAGACTTCATTGAGGGCTTACCTAAGTCTAATGCTAAGAATGTTATCTTGGTGGTGGTTGATAGGTTGAGCAAATAGGGCCATTTCATAAGCCTACAACATCCTTATACTGCTCAGTCCGTAGCACAATGCTTCTTAGACAATGTTATTAAACTTCATGGCATGCCAGCTACATTGACAAGTGATAGAGATCCCGTGTTCCTTAGTAAATTCTAGCAAGAATTGTTTACAATACTAGGGTTCAGTTACAGAAGAGTACTGCTTATTGATACGCTCAAATACACCTCCTTACAGAAGCATAAGCGATCGTTATCAAGTAAAGAACCCAACTTGTAGGTTGATCGATCCCACGAGGAAAATGATTTAGACTTTACTTTAACTAACAATTATATTCAATTAGTCAAATTATTTCCAGAAACAGGTAATAAAAGGGGGGTTGTTGCTGTATGAAACAAATAGTAAGAACTTAATAAGTAATCAATAATCAAACTCAACTTTGGTTGTTATCAAGATAAGAGAAATAACTAGGGTATACGTGTTCCCCACAATCTCATAACGCAGTAATCCTAGTAATAGCAATCCTTTTCTAGTGTATTACATGCAAAGTGATAAGTTAGGTATCTCTAAATCCTTGGTCCGGCATCTAGAAATTTCACCCCGCACCTTGGTCCGGCTACGTGTGTATAATTTACTAACCCTTACCTTTACCTCATATTAGACATCATAATCGATGTTTGGCTTAGTTATTACTTCGCACCAATCGACACTAGCCTATTAGATAGTATCACACTAAATCTATGTTGATAATTCTTTTCTTGTTAATTACCTCCTTGGTCCGGCAAGTAGTAACAAGGCGAGTTCTAACGTTGGCCGTTAAAAAGACTTCTAAACGAAAGAATTATCAATGCATGCAACTAGTCAAGAATTGCTTATTTACTATTCATACTTTGTTAATCGATCATGGTTCCCACAACCCTAGTTGTGGATTTAGTTACTCATATTGGCAAGAACACAATTCATAATTGTAGATGAAGAAATCATGAACTTACGTAGAAGAATAATAAACCCAGAAAATTTAACTTGAATTGCAAAGCCAAAATCTTCAAAACGAACTTGGGAAATCAATAATTGCTAGAGTTGCAAATTAATCTCCAAAGTTACAAAGCAAAAATAGAATAATAGTGTCTAACCCCCAAAAACGAGGTTTACATGTCCTATTTATAGAAAACAAATCCTAAATAAAAAAGGAAACAAATTAAGGAAAGTTTTGTTCAGGTACGCGTCTTCAATCCACGAGACCGACTTACGGACCGTCGATGGATCTACGGTCCGTAAGTCCCTTCCGTCACTCGGGACTTAGAAAATATTTCAGCTTCCAAAAATCAGCTTCTCTGAAGCAAACGACGGACCAGCAGTACGGACCGTAGATCGACCTACGGTCCGTCAATCCCTCCGTAGCTCCATACTTAGAATCTTCAAAAATCAGGTACTGGAACCCTCGCAGTATCACTAATCAACAGTACGGTCCGTAGATCAATCTACGGACCGAATGGCACCGTGTTCCACACTTATCAGACTTCCCTGATTGTCCTCAATACATGCCTGGATCTACGGTTTAACCTACGGACCGTGAATGGACTACGTCCGTAGATCACCTCCGTGATGCCTTTTCTGCATTCCTTCATGTCTCAAACTTCCGCGCCTGAACACCTTTCCTGCAAAACAGATAACAAAATA
>NW_026019590.1:0-22040 GCF_900185275.1 Solanum verrucosum
TAGCACACACGAAAATTGGTAAAATAGGGGGTTTACCTGCTCTAGGGTTTTTCGTGAGCTTTGTAAATGGGCCATTTTTGGCCGTGAGGACCAACTGGCTCCATAAGGTCTTAACGGACGTTCAGGTAAAATTTTGGTAAAAAATGAGGTCGAAATTTCGGATCACCCAAAAAATCCGTGGACTATAGCACACAAAAATGGTTAAAATGGGGGATTTACCTGCTCTTGGGCTCGTTTGACCTCGAAAATGGGCCATTTTGGCCGTAGGTCCAACTTCTCCATAGATAAGGTCTTAACGGACGTCTAGGTAAAATTTTGGCAAAATGAGGTCGGAATTCTGGATCACCAAAAACCCGTGGACTATAGCATACAAAAATTGGTAAAATGGGGGGTTTACCTACTCTAGGGCTCGTTTGACCTTGAAAATG
Organism: Solanum verrucosum; assembly: GCF_900185275.1. Classification (NCBI taxonomy): domain Eukaryota; kingdom Viridiplantae; phylum Streptophyta; class Magnoliopsida; order Solanales; family Solanaceae; genus Solanum; species Solanum verrucosum. Next base: position 429 of record NW_026019590.1, read on the forward strand.
GCCATTTTGGCCGTCACGGCCAACTGCCTCCATAGGTAACGTCTTAACGGACATCCAGGTAAAAGTTTGGCAAAAATGAGGTCGGATTTTTGGATCAACCAAATAATGGGTGGTTTACCTTCTCTAGGGCTCGTTTGACATTGAAAAATGCGCCATTTTGGCCGTGAAGTCCAACTGATCCATTCGTATTGTCTTAACGGACGTCCAGGTAAAAATTTTTGTAAAAACGAAGTCAGAATTCCTGAATCAACAAAAAAGATGTTGAACTATAGCACCTGAAAAATTTGGAAAAGTGGTGGTTTACCTGCTCTTGGCTCGTTTGACCTTGTAAATGGATTGTTTTAGGTGTTAGGGCCAACTTGGCTCCATAGGTAGGGTCTTAACAGACTACCAGATAAAATTTTGGAAAAAATGAGGTCAGAATTGGTAAAAACTGGGGGTTTTACCTGCTATGGACTCGATCGACCATTATTATGGATCGTTTTGGCCGTTAGGGCCAACTGGCTCCATAGGTAATGTCTTAACGGATGTCCATGTAAAATTTTTGCAAAAATGAGGTCGGAATTTTGGATCACTAAAAAATCTGTGGACTATAGCAACACGAAAATTAGTAAAATGGGGGGTTTACCTGCTCTAGGGCTCGTTTGACCTTGAAAATGAGCCATTTTTGGCCGTGAGGGCCAACTGACTCCATAGGTAAGGTCTTAACGGAAGTCTAGGTAAAATTTTTGCAAAAAAATGAGGTCGAAATTTTTGGATCCCCAAAAAATTCGTGGAGTATAACACACGAAAAATCTGTAAAAAGTGGGGTTTAGCTGCTCTAGGGTTCGTTTGATCTTGAAAATGACCATTTTGGCCGTGACAACAACTACCTTCCATAGGTAAGGTCTTAACGGACAACCAGGTAAAATTTTGGCAAAAATGAGGTCGAAATTTTGGATCACCAAAAAAAAATCAGTGGTCTATAGCACACGAAAAATTAGTAAAATGGGTGGTTTACCTGCTCTAGGGCTCGTTTGACATTGAAAAATGTGCCATTTTAGACGTGAAGGCCAACTGGATCCATTGGTATTGTCCTAACGACGTCAAGGTAAAATTTTGGCAAAAATGAGCTCAGAATTCTGAATCAACAAAAAAGATGGTGAACTATAGCACCTGAAAATTTGGAAAAGTGGGGGTTTACCTGCTCTAGGCTCGTTTGACCCTGTAAATGGGCTGTTTTGGCCGTTAGGGCCAACTGGCTCCATAGGTAAGGCCTTAACAGACGTCTAGGTAAAAATGTTGGAAAATTGTGGTAAGAATTCCGGATCACCAAAGAATCTGTGGACTATAGTACACAAAAATTGGTAAAATGGAGGGTTTACCTGCTCTGGGGATCGTTTGATCTTGAAAATGGGCCATTTTGGGCCGTGAGGGCCAACTGGATCCATAAGTAAGGTCTTAACGGACATCCAGGTATAGTTTTGGAAAAAATGAGGTCGGAATTCCGAATCACCGAAAAAAAAGGTGAACTATAGCATACGAAAATTGGTAAAACTGGGGGTTTACCTGCTATGGAATCGATTGACCTTTATAATGGACCGTTTTGGCCGTTAGGGCTAACTGGCTCCGAAGGTAATGTCTTAACTGACGTCGAGGTAAAATTTTTGTAAAAATGAGGTCGGAATTCTGGATCACCAAAAAATCTGTGGACTATAGCACACGAAAATTAGTAAAATGGGGGGTTTACCTGCTCTAGGGCTCGTTTGATCTTGAAAATGAGCCATTTTGGCCGTGAGCACACAAAAATAGGCAAAATGGGGGTTTACCTGCTATGGAATCGATTGACCTTTATAATGGACCGTTTTGGCCGTTAGGGCTAACTGGCTCCGAAGGTAATGTCTTAACTGACGTCCAGGTAAAATTTTTGTAAAAATGAGGTCGGAATTCTGGATCACCAAAAAAATCTGTGGACTATAGCACACGAAAATTAGTAAAATGGGGGGTTTACCTGCTCTAGGGCTCGTTTGATCTTGAAAATGAGCCATTTTGGCCGTGAGCACACAGAAATAGGCAAAATGGGGGTTTACCTGCTCTAGGGCTTGTTTCAACTTGAAAATGGGCCATTTTGGCCATGAGGGCAAATTGGCTCCATAGATTAGGTCTTAACGAACGTCCAGGTATAATTTTGGCAAAAAATGAGGTAGGAATTCCAGATCACCAAAAAATCCGTTGATTATAGCACACGAAAATCAGTAAATTGGGGTTTTACTTGCGCTAGGGCTCGTTTGAGTTTGAAAATGGGACATTTTGGCCGTGAAGGCCAACTAGCTCCATATATAAGGTCTTAACGGACGTCCAGGTAAAATTTGGCAAATATGAAGTCGAAATTCCGTATCACCAAAAAATCTGTGAACTACAGCATACGAAAATCAGTAAAATAGGGGTTTAACTACTCTAGGGCTCGTTTGACCTTGCAAATGAGACATTTTGGCCGTGAGGATCAACTAGCTCAATAGATAAGGTCTTAACAGACGTCCAGGTAAAATTTTGGCAAAAATGAGGTTGGAATTCTGGATCACAAACAAATTCGTGGACTATAGCACACGAAAATCAGTAAAATGGGGGGTTTACCTCCTCTAGGTCTCGTTTGACCTTGAAATTGGGTCATTTTGGCCGTGAGGGCCATATGGCTCCATAGATAAGGTCTTAACGGATGTCCGAGAATAATTTGGCAAAAATGAGGTTAGAATTCCGGATCACTTAAATATCTGTGGACTATAGCATACGAAAATAGGCAAAATGGGAGGTTTTCCTGCACTAGGGCTCGTTTGACCTCGAAAATGAGCCATTATGGTCGTGAGGGCCAACTGGCTCCATAGATAAGGTCTTAACGGTAGTCCAGGTAAAATTCTGGCAAAAATGAGGTCCAAAGTCCGGATCACCCAAAATATCCGTGGACAATAGCACACGAAAATCAGTAAAATTGGGCGTTTGCCTGCTCTAGGGTTCGTTAGACCTTAAAATGGGCTATTTTGGCCATGAAGGACAACTAGCTCTATAGATAAGGTCTTAACAGACGTCGAGGTAAAATTTTGGCAAAAATAAGGTCGGATTTCTGGATCACCAAAAAATCTGTGGACTATAGCAGACAAAAATTGGTAAAATGGGAGGTTTACCTACTTTAGGGCTTAATTTGGCCTTGAAAATGGGCCATTTTGGACGAGAGGGCAAACTAGCTCTATAGATAAGGTCTTAACGGATGTCCAGGTAGTATTTTGGCAAAAATGAGGTCGAAATTCTGGATCACCAAAAAAATTTGTAGACTATAGCACACAAAAATCGGTAAAAGGGAGGTTTACCTATTCTAGGGTTCGTTTAACCTTGAAAATGGGTCATTCTGGCTGTGAGGGACAACTGGTTCCATAGTTAAGGTCTTTACAGACGTCCAAGTAAAATTTTGGCAAAAATGAGGTCAAAATTCTGGATCACCCAAAAAGATGGTGAACTATAGCACACGAAAATCGGCCAAATGGGGGTTTACCTGCTCTAGGGATCATTTGACTTTGAAAATGGGCCATTTTTCTCATGAGGGCCAACTGGCTCTATAGATAAGGTCTTAACGAAAGTCCATGTATGATTTTAGCAAAAATTAGGTCGGAATTCTGGATCACCAAAAATTCTGTGGACTGTAGCACACGAAAATTGGTAAAATGGGGGGTTTACCTGCTCTAGGGTTCGTTTTACCTTGAAAATGGGCCATTCTGGCCGTGAGGGCCAACTGGCTCTATAGATAAGGTCTTAACGAAAGTCCATGTATGATTTTAGCAAAAATTAGGTCGGAATTCTGGATCACCAAAAATTCTGTGGACTGTAGCACACGAATATTGGTAAAATGGGGGGTTTACCTGCTCTAGGGTTCGTTTTACCTTGAAAATGGGCCATTTTGGCCGTGAGGGCCAACTTGCTTCATAGGTAAGGTCTTACAGGAAGTCCAGGTAAAATTTTGGAAAAATTGAGGTCGGAATTCCGGATTACCAAAGAATCAGTTGACTATAGCACACGAAAATCGGTAAGATTGGGGGGTTTACCTGCTCTAGGGATCGTTTGACATTGAAAATTGGCCATTTTGGCCGTGAGGGCCAACTGGCTCCATAGGTAAGTTTTTAATTGACGTCCAGGTAAAATTTTGGTAAAAATGAGGTCGAAATTCTGGATCACTAAAAATGATGGTGAACTATACCACACGAAAATAGGCAAAATAGGGGGTTTACCTGCTCTAGGGCTCGTTTGACATTAAAAACGGGCCATTTTGTCCTTGAGGGCCAACTGGCTCTATAGGTAAGGTATTAACGGACGTCTAGGTAAAATTTTGGCAAAAATGAGGTCGGAATTCCGGATCACCAAAAAATCCGTGGACTATAGCACACAAAAATCGGTAAAATAGGGGGTTTACCTGCTCTAGGGTTCGTTTGAGCTTGTAAATGGGCCATTTTGGCCATGAGGACCAACTGGCTCCATAGATAAGGTCTTAACGGACGTCTAGGTAAAATTTTGGAAAAAATGAGGTCGGAATTCTGGATCACTAAAAATGATGGTGAACTACACCACACGAAAATCGGCAAAATAGGGGGTTTACCTCCTCTAGAGCTTGTTTGACTTTGAAAATCGGCCGTTTTGGCCGTGTTGGCCTACTGGCTCCATAGATAAGGTCTTAACGGACGTCCATGTAAAATTTTGGCAAAAATAAGGTCAGAATAATGGATCACCAAAAAATTTGTTGACTATAGCACCCGAAAATTGGTAAACTAGGTGGTTTACCTACTTTAGTGCTCGTTTTGACCTTGAAAATGGTCCATTTTGGCCGTGAGGGACAACTGGCTCCATAGGTAAGGTCTTAACGGACGTCCAGGTAAAATTTTTGCTAAAATGAGGTCGGAATTTCGGGATCACCAAAAAATATGGTGAACTATAGGCCACGAAAATTGGCAAAATGGGGTCTTTACCTGCTCTAGGGATCGTTTTACCTTGAAAATAGGCCATTTTGGCCGTGAGGGCCAACTGGATCCATAGGTAAGGTCTTAACGGACGTCCAGGTAAAATTTTTGCAAAAATGAGGTCGAAATTCTGAATCACCAAAAAATATGGTGAACTATAGCACATGAAAATCGGTATTAGTGGGGGTTTACCTGCTTTGGGCTCGTTTGACCTTAAAAATGGGCCGTTTTGGCCATCAGGGCCAACATGCTCCATAAGTAAGGTCTTAACAGACGTCCACACCAAGTTTTAACAAATATGAGGTTGGAATTTCGGATCACCAAAAAATTTGGGGACTATAGCACACGAAAATAGGTAAAATGGGGGGTTTACCTGCACTAAGGATCGTTCAACCTTGAAAATGGGTAATTTTGGCCGTGAGGGCCAACTGGCTCCACAGGTAACGTCTTAACGGACATCCAGGTTAAATTTAAGCAAAAATGAGGTCGAAATTCCGAATCACCAAAAAAGATGATGAACTATAGCACATGCAAATTAGTAAAACTGGGGGTTTACCTACTCTAGGATCGTTTGACCTTGAAAATTGGGTATTTTGGCTGTTAGGGCCAACTGACTCCATAGGTAAGGTCTTAACGGATGTCCAGGTAAAATTTTGGCAAAAATGAGGTCGAAATTACGGATCACCAAAAAATTTGTGAACTTAGAACATGAAAATCGGTAAAATGGGGGGTTGACTTGCTTTAGGGCTTGTTTGACCTTGAGAATGGGCCATTTTGGCCGTGAGGGCCAACTTGCTCTATAGATAACATCTTAACGGACGTCCACGTAAAATTTTGGCAAATACGATGTCGAAATTCCGAATCACCAAATAAAATGGTGAACTATAGCACATGAAAATCGGTAAAAGTGGGGGTTTACCTGCTCTGAGTTCGTTTGACCTTGAAAATGAGCCGTTTTGCCGTTCGGACCAACTAGCTCCAAGGTAAGGTCTTAACGGAAGTCCAGGTAAAAGTTTGTAGAAAATGAGGTTGGACTTCCGGATCAACAAAAATATGTGGACTATAACGCACGAAAATTGGTAAAATGGGGGGTTTACCTGCTCTAGGGCTCATATGTCCTTGAAAAAAGGCCATTTTGGCCGTTAGGGTCAACTAGCTCCACAAGTAAAGTCTTAACGGACGTTCAGGTAAAATATTGGCAAAAATGAGGTCTGAATTCCAGATCACCAAACAATTCGTGGACTATAGCACACGAAAATCGATAAAATGGGGGTTTACTTGCTCTAAGGATCGTTTGACCTTGTAAAGGGGTCATTTTGGCCGTTAGGGTCAATTGGCTCCATAGGTAACGTCTTAACGGACGTTAGGTAAAATTTTGGGTAAAATAAGGTCCGAATTTCGAATCACCAAAAAATCAGTGGACTATAGCACAAAAAAATTGGTAAAATGGGGGGGTTCACCTGCTCTAGGGATCGTTTGACCTTGAAAATGGGTCATTTTAGCCGTTAGGGCCAACTGGCTCCATAGGTAAGGTCTTAACGGACGTCCAGGTAAAATTTTAGGTAAAATGAGGTCGAAATTCCGAAACACCAAAAAATCAGTGGACTATTATAGCACACTAAAATTTGTAAAATGGGCGGTTTACCTGCTCTAGAGATAGTTTTACCTTGAAAATGGGTCATTTTAGCGGTGAGGGACAACTGGCTCCATATGTAAGGTCTTAACGGACGTCCAAGTGAATTTTTTGCAAAAATGAGGTCGAAATTTCAGATCACCAAAAAATTCGTGGACTATAGCACACGAAAATTGGTAAATTGGTTGGTTTACCTGCTCTATCAATCATTTGACCTTGAAAATAGGCCATTTTGGCCGTGAGGGCCAACTAGATCCATAGGTAAGGTCTTAACGGACTTCTAGATAAAATTGTGACAAAAATAAGGTCGAAATTCCGAATTACCAAAAAATCAATGAACTATATCACACGAAAATTGGTAAAATGTGGGTTTACCTGCTCTAGGGATCGTTTGACCTTGAAAATGGGTCATTTTGGCCGTGAGGGACAACTGGCTCCATAGGTAAGGTCTTAACGGACGTCCAAGTAAAATTTTTGTAAAAATAAAGTCGAAATTCTGAATAACCAAAAAATCACTGAACTATAGCACACGAAAATCAGTAAAATGGGGGTTTACTTGCTCTAGGGTTCGTTTGACATTGAAAATGCGCCATTTTGGTCGTGAGGGCCAATTGGCTCTATAGATAAGGTCTTAACGGACATCCATGTAAAATTTTGGCAAAAATGAGGTCGGAATTCTGAATCTCCAAAAAAGATGGTGAACTATAGCACACGAAAATCGGTAAAATAGGGGGTTTACCTGCTTTAGGGCTCGTTTGACCTTGAAAATGGGGCATTTTGTCTATGAGGGCGAACTGCCTCCTTAGATAACATCTTAACGGACGTCGAGGTAAAATTTTTGCAAAAATGATGTCGAAATTCCGAATAACCAAATAAGATGGTGAACTATAGCATATAAAATTCGGTAAAAGTGGGGGTTTACCTTCTCTGGGTTCGTTTGACTTTGAAAATGGGGCGTTTTAGCAGATCGGGCCAATTGGCTCCATAGGTAAGGTCTTAACGGGACGTCCAGGAAGAAGTTTGGCAAAAATGAGGTTGGAATTCTGGATCACCAAAAAATCTGTGGACTGTAGCGCACGGAAATTGGTAAAATGGGCGGTTTACCTGCTCTAGGCCTCGTATGTCCTTGAAAATGGGCCATTTTGGCCGTGAGGGACAACTAGCTCCATAGGTAAGGTCTTAACGAACGTCCAGGTAAAATTTTGGCAAAAATGGGGTCGGAATTTCGGATTACCAAAGATTCTGTGGACTATAGCACACGAAAATCGGTAAAATTTGGGGTTGATCTGCTCTAGGACTCGTTTGACATTGAAAATGGGCCATTTTGGCCGAGAGGGCCAACTGACTCAATTGGTAAGGTCTTAACAGACGTCCAAATAAAATTTTGGCAAAAATGAGGTCGAAATTATAATCACCAAAAGAGATGGTGAACTATAGCACATGAAAATTGGTAAAAGTGGGGGTTTACCTGCTCTGGGCTCATTTGACCTTGAAAATGGGCCGTTTTGGCCGTTAAGGCAAACTGGATCCATAGGTAAGGTCTTAACGGACGTCCATGTATAATATTGGCAAAAATGAGGTAAAAATTCTGGATCACCAAAAAAATCCGTGGACTATAGCACATGTAAATCGGTAAAATGGGGGGTTTACCTGCTCTTGGAATCGTTTGACCCTAAAAATGGGCCATTTTGGCCGTTAGGGCCAACTAGCTCGTTACGTAAGGTCTTAACGGACGTATGGTAAAATTTTGGCAAAAATGTGGTCAGAATTCCGGATCACCAAAGAATCGGTGGACTAAAGGTCACGAAAATTGATAAAAATGAAGGGTTTACCTGCTCTAGGGATTGTTTGATACTGAAAATGGGCCATTTTGGCCGTGAGGGCCAATTGGATCCATAAGTAAGGTCTTAACGGACATCCAAGTATAATTTTGGAAAAAATGAGGTCGTAATTCTGAATCACCGAAAAAAATGGTGAACTATAGCATACGAAAATTGGTAAAACTGGGGGTTTACCTGCTCTGGACTCGATCGGCCTTTATAATGGGCCGTTTTGGCCGTTAGGGCCAACTGGCTCCATAGGTAATGTCTTAACAGACATCCAGGTAAATTTTTTGCAAAAATGAAGTCGAAATTCTGGATCACCAAAAAATCTGTGGACTATAGCATACGAAAATTAGTAAAATGGGGGGTTTACCTGCTGTAGGGCTCGTTTGACAATGGAAAATGCGCCATTTTGGCAGAGAAGGCCAACTGGCTCCATTGGTATTGTCTTAACGGAAGTTCACGTAAATTTTAGCAAAAATGAGGTCAGAATTCTTTATCAACAAAAAAGATGGTGACCTATAGCACACAAAAATAGGCAAAATGGGGGGTTTACCTTCTCTAGGGCCCGTTTGACCTTGAAAATGGATCGTTATGGCCTTGAGGGCCAACTGTTCCCATAATAAGGTCTTAACGGACGTCCAGGTTAAATTTTTGCAAAAATGAGGTCGAAATTCCAGATAACCAAAAAATTCGTGGAATATAGCATACGAAAATCGGTAGAATGAGGGGTTTATTTGTTCTTGGGCTCGTTTGACCTTGAAAATGGGCCATTTTGGCCGTGAGGGCCAACTGGCTCCATAGATAAGGTCTTAACGGACGTCCAGGTATATTTTTAGCAAAAATTAGGTCGGAATTTTGGATCACCAAAAAATCCGTGGACTATAGCTAACGAAAATCGGTAAAATGGGGGGTTTACCTGCTCTAGGGCTCGTTTGACCTTTAAAATGGGCCATTTTGGCCGTGAGGGCCAACAGGCTCCAGATATGAGGTCTTAACGGATGTCCAGGTAAAATTTTGGCAAAAATGAGGTTGGAATTCTGAATCACCAAAAAAGATGGTGAACTATAGCACATGAAAATCGGTAAAAGTTGGGGTTTACCTGCTCTGGGCTCATTTGACCTTGAAAATGGGCCGTTTTGGCCGTTTGGGCCATCTGGCTCCATAGGTAAGGTCTTAACAGACGTCCAGTTAAAGTTTGGGTAAAATGAGGTTGGAATTCCGGATCACCAAAATATCATTGGACTATAGCACATGGAAATTGGTAAAATGGGGGGTTTACCTGCCCTTGGGCTCGTTTGACCTTGAAAATAGGTCATTTTGGCCGTGAGGGCCAACTAGCTCCATAAGTAAGGTCTTAACGGACGTCCAGGTAAAATTTTGGAAAAAATGTGGTCGGAATTCCGGATACCAAAGAATCTGTTGACTGTAGCACACGAAAATCGGTAAGATTGGGGGTTTACCTGCTCTAGGGCTCGTTTGACATTGAAAATTGGCCATTTTGGCCGTGAGGGCCAACTGGCTCCATAGGTAAATTCTTAACCGACGTCCCGGTAAAATTTCGATAAAAATGAGGTTAGAATTCTGGATCACTAAAAATGATGGTGAACTATACCACACGAAAATTGGCAAAATAGGGGGTCTACCTGCTCTAGGGCACGTTTGACATTAAAAATGGGCCATTTTGGCCGTGAGGGCCAACTGGCTCTATAGGTAAGGTATTAACAGACGTCTAGGTCAAATTTTGGCAAAAATAAGGTCGAAATTCCATTCACCGAAAAATTCGTGGACTATAGCACACGAAAATTGGTAAAATAGGGGGTTTACCTGCTCTAGGGTTCGTTTGAGCTTGTAAATGGGCCATTTTGGCCGTGAGGACCAACTGGCTCCATAGATAAGGTCTTAACGGACGTTCAGGTAAAATTTTGGTAAAAATGAGGTCGAAATTTCGGATCACCAAAAAATCCGTGGACTATAGCACACAAAAATGGTTAAAATGGGGGATTTACCTGCTCTTGGGCTCGTTTGACCTCGAAAATGGGCCATTTTGGCCGTAGGTCCAACTTCTCCATAGATAAGGTCTTAACGGACGTCTAGGTAAAATTTTGGCAAAAATGAGGTCGGAATTCTGGATCACCAAAAAACCCGTGGACTATAGCATACAAAAATTGGTAAAATGGGGGGTTTACCTACTCTAGGGCTCGTTTGACCTTGAAAATGGCCATTTTGGCCGTCACGGCCAACTGCCTCCATAGGTAACGTCTTAACGGACATCCAGGTAAAAGTTTGGCAAAAATGAGGTCGGATTTTTGGATCACCAAATAATGGGTGGTTTACCTTCTCTAGGGCTCGTTTGACATTGAAAAATGCGCCATTTTGGCCGTGAAGTCCAACTGGATCCATTGGTATTGTCTTAACGGACGTCCAGGTAAAATTTTGGTAAAAACGAAGTCAGAATTCTGAATCAACAAAAAAGATGTTGAACTATAGCACCTGAAAATTTGGAAAAGTGGTGGTTTACCTGCTCTTGGCTCGTTTGACCTTGTAAATGGATTGTTTTAGGTGTTAGGGCCAACTGGCTCCATAGGTAGGGTCTTAACAGACTACCAGATAAAATTTTGGAAAAAATGAGGTCAGAATTGGTAAAACTGGGGGTTTACCTGCTATGGACTCGATCGACCATTATTATGGATCGTTTTGGCCGTTAGGGCCAACTGGCTCCATAGGTAATGTCTTAACGGATGTCCATGTAAAATTTTTGCAAAAATGAGGTCGGAATTTTGGATCACTAAAAAATCTGTGGACTATAGCACACGAAAATTAGTAAAATGGGGGGTTTACCTGCTCTAGGGCTCGTTTGACCTTGAAAATGAGCCATTTTGGCCGTGAGGGCCAACTGACTCCATAGGTAAGGTCTTAACGGAAGTCTAGGTAAAATTTTTGCAAAAAATGAGGTCGAAATTTTGGATCCCCAAAAAATTCGTGGAGTATAACACACGAAAATCTGTAAAAAGTGGGGTTTAGCTGCTCTAGGGTTCGTTTGATCTTGAAAATGACCATTTTGGCCGTGACAACAACTACCTCCATAGGTAAGGTCTTAACGGACAACCAGGTAAAATTTTGGCAAAAATGAGGTCGAAATTTTGGATCACCAAAAAATCAGTGGTCTATAGCACACGAAAATTAGTAAAATGGGTGGTTTACCTGCTCTAGGGCTCGTTTGACATTGAAAAATGTGCCATTTTAGACGTGAAGGCCAACTGGATCCATTGGTATTGTCCTAACGGACGTCAAGGTAAAATTTTGGCAAAAATGAGCTCAGAATTCTGAATCAACAAAAAAGATGGTGAACTATAGCACCTGAAAATTTGGAAAAGTGGGGGTTTACCTGCTCTAGGCTCGTTTGACCCTGTAAATGGGCTGTTTTGGCCGTTAGGGCCAACTGGCTCCATAGGTAAGGCCTTAACAGACGTCTAGGTAAAATGTTGGAAAAATTGTGGTAAGAATTCCGGATCACCAAAGAATCTGTGGACTATAGTACACAAAAATTGGTAAAATGGAGGGTTTACCTGCTCTGGGGATCGTTTGATCTTGAAAATGGGCCATTTTGGCCGTGAGGGCCAACTGGATCCATAAGTAAGGTCTTAACGGACATCCAGGTATAGTTTTGGAAAAAATGAGGTCGGAATTCCGAATCACCGAAAAAAAAGGTGAACTATAGCATACGAAAATTGGTAAAACTGGGGTTTACCTGCTATGGAATCGATTGACCTTTATAATGGACCGTTTTGGCCGTTAGGGCTAACTGGCTCCGAAGGTAATGTCTTAACTGACGTCGAGGTAAAATTTTTGTAAAAATGAGGTCGGAATTCTGGATCACCAAAAAATCTGTGGACTATAGCACACGAAAATTAGTAAAATGGGGGGTTTACCTGCTCTAGGGCTCGTTTGATCTTGAAAATGAGCCATTTTGGCCGTGAGCACACAAAAATAGGCAAAATGGGGGTTTACCTGCTATGGAATCGATTGACCTTTATAATGGACCGTTTTGGCCGTTAGGGCTAACTGGCTCCGAAGGTAATGTCTTAACTGACGTCCAGGTAAAATTTTTGTAAAAATGAGGTCGGAATTCTGGATCACCAAAAAATCTGTGGACTATAGCACACGAAAATTAGTAAAATGGGGGGTTTACCTGCTCTAGGGCTCGTTTGATCTTGAAAATGAGCCATTTTGGCCGTGAGCACACAGAAATAGGCAAAATGGGGGTTTACCTGCTCTAGGGCTTGTTTCAACTTGAAAATGGGCCATTTTGGCCATGAGGGCAAATTGGCTCCATAGATTAGGTCTTAACGAACGTCCAGGTATAATTTTGGCAAAAAATGAGGTAGGAATTCCAGATCACCAAAAAATCCGTTGATTATAGCACACGAAAATCAGTAAATTGGGGTTTTACTTGCGCTAGGGCTCGTTTGAGTTTGAAAATGGGACATTTTGGCCGTGAAAGCCAACTAGCTCCATATATAAGGTCTTAACGGACGTCCAGGTAAAATTTTGGCAAATATGAAGTCGAAATTCCGTATCACCAAAAAATCTGTGAACTACAGCATACGAAAATCAGTAAAATAGGGGTTTAACTACTCTAGGGCTCGTTTGACCTTGCAAATGAGACATTTTGGCCGTGAGGATCAACTAGCTCAATAGATAAGGTCTTAACAGACGTCCAGGTAAAATTTTGGCAAAAATGAGGTTGGAATTCTGGATCACAAACAAATTCGTGGACTATAGCACACGAAAATCAGTAAAATGGGGGGTTTACCTCCTCTAGGTCTCGTTTGACCTTGAAATTGGGTCATTTTGGCCGTGAGGGCCATATGGCTCCATAGATAAGGTCTTAACGGATGTCCGAGAATAATTTTGGCAAAAATGAGGTTAGAATTCCGGATCACTTAAATATCTGTGGACTATAGCATACGAAAATAGGCAAAATGGGAGGTTTTCCTGCACTAGGGCTCGTTTGACCTCGAAAATGAGCCATTATGGTCGTGAGGGCCAACTGGCTCCATAGATAAGGTCTTAACGGTAGTCCAGGTAAAATTCTGGCAAAAATGAGGTCCAAAGTCCGGATCACCAAAATATCCGTGGACAATAGCACACGAAAATCAGTAAAATTGGGCGTTTGCCTGCTCTAGGGTTCGTTAGACCTTAAAATGGGCTATTTTGGCCATGAAGGACAACTAGCTCTATAGATAAGGTCTTAACAGACGTCGAGGTAAAATTTTGGCAAAAATAAGGTCGGATTTCTGGATCACCAAAAAATCTGTGGACTATAGCAGACCAAAAATTGGTAAAATGGGAGGTTTACCTACTTTAGGGCTTAATTTGGCCTTGAAAATGGGCCATTTTGGACGAGAGGGCAAACTAGCTCTATAGATAAGGTCTTAACGGATGTCCAGGTAGTATTTTGGCAAAAATGAGGTCGAAATTCTGGATCACCAAAAAAAATCTGTAGACTATAGCACACAAAAATCGGTAAAAGGGAGGTTTACCTATTCTAGGGTTCGTTTAACCTTGAAAATGGGTCATTCTGGCTGTGAGGGACAACTGGTTCCATAGTTAAGGTCTTTACAGACGTCCAAGTAAAATTTTGGCAAAAATGAGGTCAAAATTCTGGATCACCCAAAAAGATGGTGAACTATAGCACACGAAAATCGGCCAAATGGGGGTTTACCCTGCTCTAGGGATCATTTGACTTTGAAAATGGGCCATTTTTCTCATGAGGGCCAACTGGCTCTATAGATAAGGTCTTAACGAAAGTCCATGTATGATTTTAGCAAAAAATTAGGTCGGAATTCTGGATCACCAAAAATTCTGTGGACTGTAGCACACGAAAATTGGTAAAATGGGGGGTTTACCTGCTCTAGGGTTCGTTTTACCTTGAAAATGGGCCATTCTGGCCGTGAGGGCCAACTGGCTCTATAGATAAGGTCTTAACGAAAGTCCATGTATGATTTTAGCAAAAATTAGGTCGGAATTCTGGATCACCAAAAAATCTGTGGACTGTAGCACACGAATATTGGTAAAATGGGGGGTTTACCTCTCTAGGGTTCGTTTTACCTTGAAAATGGCCATTTTGGCCGTGAGGGCCAACTTGCTTCATAGGTAAGGTCTTAAGAAGTCCAGGTAAAATTTTGGAAAAATTAGGTCGGAATTCCGGATTACCAAAAATCAGTGACTATAGCACACGAAAATCGGTAAATTGGGGGTTTACCTGCTCTAGGGTCGTTTGACATTGAAAATGGCCATTTGGCCGTGAGGGCCAACTGGCTCCATAGGTAAGTTTAACGTCCAGGTAAAATTTTGGTAAAAATGAGGTCGAAATTCTGGATCACTAAAAATTTGAACTATACACACGAATAGGCAAAATAGGGGGTTTACCTGCTCTAGGGTCGTTTGACATTAAAATGGGCCATTTTGGCCTGAGGGCCAACTGCTCATAGGTAAGGTATTACGGACGTCTAGGTAAAATTTTGGCAAAAATGAGGTCGGAATTCCGGATCACCAAAAATCCGTGACTATAGCACACAAAATCGGTAAATAGGGGGTTTACCTGCTCTAGGGTTCGTTTGACTTGAAATGGCCATTTTGGCCATGAGGACCAACTGGCTCCATAGATAAGGTTTAACGGACGTCCAGGTAAAATTTTGGAAAAAATGAGGTCGGAATTCTGGATCACTAAAAATGATGGTGAACTATACCACACGAAAATCGGCAAAATAGGGGGTTTACCTCCTAGGCTTGTTTGACTTAAAAATCGGCCGTTTTGGCCGTTGGGGCCACTGGCTCTATAGATAAGGTCTTAACGGACGTCCATGGTAAAATTTTGGCAAAAATAAGGTCAGAATTCCGGATCACCAAAAAATTGTTGACTATAGCACACAAAAATCGGTAAAATAGGGGGTTTACCTGCTCTAGGGTCGTTTGAGCTTGAAAATGGCCATTTTGGCCATGAGGACCAACTGGCTCCATAGATAAGGTCTTAACGGACGTCCAGGTAAAATTTTGAAAAATGAGGTCGGAATTCTGGATCACTAAAAATGATGGTGAACTACACCACACGAAAATCGGCAAAATGGGGTTTTACCTCCTAGAGCTTGTTTGACTTTGAAAATCGGCCGTTTTGGCCGTGTTGGCCTACTGGCTCCATAGATAAGGTCTTAACGGACGTCCATAAAATTTTGGCAAAAATAAGGTCGAATAATGGATCACCAAAAAATTTGTGACTATAGCACCCGAAAATTGGTAAACTAGGTGGTTTACCTACTTTAGTGCTCGTTTGACCTTGAAAAATGGTCCATTTTGGCCGTGAGGGACAACTGGCTCCATAGTAAGGTCTTAACGGACGTCCAGGTAAAATTTTTGCTAAAAATGAGGGGAATTTCGGATCACCAAAAAATATGGTGACTATAGCCACGAAAATTGGCAAAATGGGGTGTTTACCTGCTCTAGGATCGTTTTACCTTGAAAATAGGCCATTTTGGCCGTGAGGGCCAACTGGATCCATAGGTAAGGTCTTAACGGACGTCCAGGTTAAATTTTTGCAAAAATGAGGTCGAAATTCTGAATCACCAAAAAATATGGTGAACTATAGCACATGAAAATCGGTATAGTGGGGGTTTACCTGCTTTGGGCTCGTTTGACCTTAAAAATGGGCCGTTTTGGCCATCAGGGCCAACATGCTCCATAAGTAAGGTCTTAACAGACGTCCACAAAATTTTAACAAATATGAGGTTGGAATTTCGGATCACCAAAAAATTTGGACTATAGCACACGAAAATAGGTAAAATGGGGGGTTTACCTGCACTAAGGATCGTTCACCTTGAAAATGGGTAATTTTGGCCGTGAGGGCCAACTGGCTCCACAGGTAACGTCTTAACGGACATCCAGGTAAATTTAAGCAAAAATGAGGTCGAAATTCCGAATCACCAAAAAAGATGATGAACTATAGCACATGCAAAATTAGTAAAACTGGGGGTTTACCTACTCTGGATCGTTTGACCTTGAAAATTGGGTATTTTGGCTGTTAGGGCCAACTGACTCCATAGGTAAGGTCTTAACGGATGTCCAGGTAAAATTTTGGCAAAAATGAGGTCGAAATTACGGATCACCAAAAAATTTGTGACTATAGACATGAAAATCGGTAAAATGGGGGGTTGACCTGCTTTAGGGCTTGTTTGACCTTGAGAATGGGCCATTTTGGCCGTGAGGGCCAACTTGCTCTATAGATAACATCTTAACGGACGTCACGTAAAATTTTGGCAAATACGATCGAAATTCCGAATCACCAAATAAAATGGTGAACTATAGCACATGAAAATCGGTAAAAGTGGGGGTTTACCTGCTCTGAGTTCGTTTGACCTTGAAAATGAGCCGTTTTGCCGTTCGGACCAACTAGCTCCAAGGTAAGGTCTTAACGGAAGTCCAGGTAAAAGTTTGTCGAAAATGAGGTTGGACTTCCGATCAACAAAAAATATGTGGACTATAACGCACGAAAATTGGTAAAATGGGGGGTTTACCTGCTCTAGGGCTCATATGTCCTTGAAAAAAGGCCATTTTGGCCGTTAGGGTCAACTAGCTCCACAAGTAAAGTCTTAACGGACGTTCAGGTAAAATATTGGCAAAAATGAGGTCTGAATTCCAGATCACCAAAAATTCGTGGACTATAGCACACGAAAATCGATAAAATGGGGGTTTACTTGCTCTAAGATCGTTTGACCTTGTAAAGGGGTCATTTTGGCCGTTAGGGTCAATTGGCTCCATAGGTAACGTCTTAACGGACGTTAGGTAAAATTTTGGGTAAAATAAGGTCGAATTTCGATCACCAAAAAATCAGTGGACTATAGCACAAAAAATTGGTAAAATGGGGGGTTCACCTGCTCTAGGGATCGTTTGACCTTGAAAATGGGTCATTTTAGCCGTTAGGGCCAACTGGCTCCATAGGTAAGGTCTTAACGGACTCCAGGTAAAATTTTAGGTAAAATGAGGTCGAAATTCCGAAACACCAAAAAATCAGTGGACTATAGCACACTAAAATTGTAAAATGGGCGGTTTACCTGCTCTAGAGATAGTTTTACCTTGAAAATGGGTCATTTTAGCGGTGAGGGACAACTGGCTCCATATGTAAGGTCTTAACGGACGTCCAAGTGAATTTTTTGCAAAAATGAGGTCGAAATTTAGATCACCAAAAAATTCGTGGACTATAGCACACGAAAATTGGTAAATTGGTTGGTTTACCTGCTCTATCAATCATTTGACCTTGAAAATAGGCCATTTTGGCCGTGAGGGCCAACTAGATCCATAGGTAAGGTCTTAACGGACTTCTAGATAAAATTGTGACAAAAATAAGGTCGAAATTCCGAATTACCAAAAAATCAATGAACTATATCACACGAAAATTGGTAAAATGTGGGTTTACCTGCTCTAGGGATCGTTTGACCTTGAAAATGGGTCATTTTGGCCGTGAGGGACAACTGGCTCCATAGGTAAGGTCTTAACGGACGTCCAAGTAAAATTTTTGTAAAAATGAAGTCGAAATTCTGAATAACCAAAAAATCACTGAACTATAGCACACGAAAATAGTAAAATGGGGGTTTACTTGCTCTAGGGTTCGTTTGACATTGAAAATGCCGCCATTTTGGTCATGAGGGCCAATTGGCTCTATAGATAAAGGTCCTTAAACGGACATCCAATGTAAATTTTTGGCAAAAATGAGGTCGGAATTCTGAATCTCCAAAAAAGATGGTGAACTATAGCACACGAAAATCGGTAAAATAGGGGGTTTACCTGCTTTAGGGCTCGTTTGAGACCTTGAAAATGGGGCATTTTGTCTATGAGGGCGAACTGCCTCCTTAGATAACATCTTAACGGACGTCGAGGTAAAATTTTTGCAAAAATGATGTCGAAATTCCGAATAACCAAATAAGATGGTGAACTATAGCATATATAAATTCGGTAAAAGTGGGGGTTTACCTTCTCTGGGTTCGTTTGACTTTGAAAATGGGGCGTTTTAGCAGATCGGGCCAATTGGCTCCATAGGTAAGGTCTTAACGGGACGTCCAGGAAGAAGTTTGGCAAAAATGAGGTTGGAATTCCGGATCACCAAAAAATCTGTGGACTGTAGCGCACGGAAATTGGTAAAATGGGCGGTTTAACCTGCTCTAGGCCTCGTATGTCCTTGAAAATGGGCCATTTTGGCCGTGAGGGACAACTAGCTCCATAGGTAAGGTCTTAACGAACGTCCAGGTAAAATTTTGGCAAAAATGGGGTCGGAATTTCGGATTACCAAAGATTTGTGGACTATAGCACACGAAAATCGGTAAAATTTGGGGTTGATCTGCTCTAGGACTCGTTTGACATTGAAAATGGGCCATTTTGGCCGAGAGGGCCAACTGACTCAATTGGTAAGGTCTTAACAGACGTCCAAATAAAAATTTTGGCAAAAATGAGGTCGAAATTATAAATCACCAAAAGAGATGGTGAACTATAGCACATGAAAATTGGTAAAAGTGGGGGTTTACCTGCTCTGGGCTCATTTGACCTTGAAAATGGGCCGTTTTGGCCGTTAAGGCAAACTGGATCCATAGGTAAGGTCTTAACGGACGTCCATGTATAATATTGGCAAAAATGAGGTAAAAATGGCAAAAAAATGAAAGGCAAACTGGATCCATAGGTAAGGTCTTAACGGACGTCCATGTATAATATTGGCAAAAATGAGGTAAAAATTCTGGATCACCAAAAAAATCCGTGGACTATAGCACATGTAAATCGGTAAAATGGGGGTTTACCTGCTCTTGGAATCGTTTGACCCTAAAAATGGGCCATTTTGGCCGTTAGGGCCAACTAGCTCGTTACGTAAGGTCTTAACGGACGTATGGTAAAATTTTGGCAAAAATGTGGTCAGAATTCCGGATCACCAAAGAATCGGTGGACTAAAGGTCACGAAAATTGATAAAAATGAAGGGTTTACCTGCTCTAGGGATTGTTTGATACTGAAAATGGGCCATTTTGGCCGTGAGGGCCAATTGGATCCATAAGTAAGGTCTTAACGGACATCCAAGTATAATTTTGGAAAAAATGAGGTCGTAATTCTGAATCACCGAAAAAAATGGTGAACTATAGCATACGAAAATTGGTAAAACTGGGGGTTTACCTGCTCTGGACTCGATCGGCCTTTATAATGGGCCGTTTTGGCCGTTAGGGCCAACTGGCTCCATAGGTAATGTCTTAACAGACATCCAGGTAAATTTTTTGCAAAAGAATCAATTCGAAATTCTGGATCACCAAAAAATCTGTGGACTATAGCATACGAAAATTAGTAAAATGGGGGGTTTACCTGCTGTAGGGCTCGTTTGACAATGGAAAATGCGCCATTTTGGCAGAGAAGGCCAACTGGCTCCATTGGTATTGTCTTAACGGAAGTTCACGTAAATTTTAGCAAAAATGAGGTCAGAATTCTTTATCAACAAAAAAGATGGTGACCTATAGCACACAAAAATAGGCAAAATGGGGGGTTTACCTTCTCTAGGGCCCGTTTGACCTTGAAAATGGATCGTTATGGCCTTGAGGGCCAACTGTTCCCATAATAAGGTCTTAACGGACGTCCAGGTTAAATTTTTGCAAAAATGAGGTCGAAATTCCAGATAACCAAAAAATTCGTGGAATATAGCATACGAAAATCGGTAGAATGAGGGGTTTATTTGTTCTTGGGCTCGTTTGACCTTGAAAATGGGCCATTTTGGCCGTGAGGGCCAACTGGCTCCATAGATAAGGTCTTAACGGACGTCCAGGTATATTTTTAGCAAAAATTAGGTCGGAATTTTGGATCACCAAAAAATCCGTGGACTATAGCTAACGAAAATCGGTAAAATGGGGGGTTTACCTGCTCTAGGGCTCGTTTGACCTTTAAAATGGGATGGCCATTTTGGCCGTGAGGGCCAACAGGCTCCAGATATGAGGTCTTAACGGATGTCCAGGTAAAATTTTGGCAAAAATGAGGTTGGAATTCTGAATCACCAAAAAAGATGGTGAACTATAGCACATGAAAATCGGTAAAAGTTGGGGTTTACCTGCTCTGGGCTCATTTGACCTTGAAAATGGGCCGTTTTGGCCGTTTGGGCCATCTGGCTCCATAGGTAAGGTCTTAACAGACGTCCAGTTAAAGTTTGGGTAAAATGAGGTTGGAATTCCGGATCACCAAAATATCATTGGACTATAGCACATGGAAATTGGTAAAATGGGGGGTTTACCTGCCCTTGGGCTCGTTTGACCTTGAAAATAGGTCATTTTGGCCGTGAGGGCCAACTAGCTCCATAAGTAAGGTCTTAACGGACGTCCAGGTAAAATTTTGGAAAAAATGTGGTCGGAATTCCGGATACCAAAGAATCTGTTGACTGTAGCACACGAAAATCGGTAAGATTGGGGGTTTACCTGCTCTAGGGCTCGTTTGACATTGAAAATTGGCCATTTTGGCCGTGAGGGCCAACTGGCTCCATAGGTAAATTCTTAACCGACGTCCCGGTAAAATTTCGATAAAAATGAGGTTAGAATTCTGGATCACTAAAAATGATGGTGAACTATACCACACGAAAATTGGCAAAATAGGGGGTCTACCTGCTCTAGGGCACGTTTGACATTAAAAATGGGCCATTTTGGCCGTGAGGGCCAACTGGCTCTATAGGTAAGGTATTAACAGACGTCTAGGTCAAATTTTGGCAAAAATAAGGTCGAAATTCCATTCACCGAAAAATCGTGGACTATAGCACACGAAAATTGGTAAAATAGGGGGTTTACCTGCTCTAGGGTTCGTTTGAGCTTGTAAATGGGCCATTTTGGCCGTGAGGACCAACTGGCTCCATAGATAAGGTCTTAACGGACGTTCAGGTAAAATTTTGGTAAAAATGAGGTCGAAATTTCGGATCACCAAAAAATCCGTGGACTATAGCACACAAAAATGGTTAAAATGGGGGATTTACCTGCTCTTGGGCTCGTTTGACCTCGAAAATGGGCCATTTTGGCCGTAGGTCCAACTTCTCCATAGATAAGGTCTTAACGGACGTCTAGGTAAAATTTTGGCAAAAATGAGGTCGGAATTCTGGATCACCAAAAAACCCGTGGACTATAGCAT
>NW_026019591.1:0-19180 GCF_900185275.1 Solanum verrucosum
GTGTAGCTATGGTTTACGGTTTACAGATTTTTTGAATTTAGAGTTTAAAGCTTTGGGTTTTGTAGGGCTTTTAAATGGTATTTAGGATTTAGGGTTTTAGGTTAGGGTTTAAGGTTTAGGTCTTAGAAATATTTTATGTTTAGGGTTTTACAGTAAGGGTTTTATCTAGGTTTAAAGGGTTTAGGGCTTTGGATTTTTAATGTTAATGCTTTTTAGGGTTTATAGGTTTTAGAGTTTAGGGCTTAGGGTTTTGTTTTGTGTTTTTTAGGGTTTAACATATACGAATAATGTTACGTAGGGTTAAGAGCTTAAAGTTTTTTAGGTTTAGGGCTTAGAATTTTTTTATGTGTTTTTTTAGGGTTTAGCATATACGATTTATGGCTTTATAGAGTTTATATATTATAGTTTTTTAGGTTTAATGGTTTTTGGAATTTTTAGGGTTTCTAAGGGTTTAGTGTTTCTTAGTGTTTAGGGTTAGGGCTTTAATTTGTGTTTTTAGGGTTTAACAATTACGAATTAGGGTTTCATAGGGTTAAGATCTTAAAGTTTTTTAGGTTTGGCTGTTTTTGGGTTTTAGGTTAGGGATTAGTGTTTTTTAGGTTTAGAGTTTTAGGTTAAGGATTTTATCAAGGTTTTTATGGTTTAGGGCTCTGGGTAGGTTAATGTTTTTTAGGATTTTATAGGTTTAGGGTTAGGGCTAAGGTTTTTTTGAGTTTATTAGGGTTACGGCTTTATAGGATTTAGAGCTTAGAGTTTGTTAGATTTAGGGGTTCTTGAGTTTTTTTAGGGTTAAATGTTTCTTAGGGTTTTTTATAATTTAGGGATTTGGGCTTAGGGTTTTGTTGTGTAGCTATGGTTTACGGTTTATAGATTTTTAGAATTTAGAGTTTAGAGCTTTGGGTTTTGTAGGGATTTTAAATGGTATTTAGGGTTTTTAGGGTTTATAGGGTTTTATGGTTTCCTAAGGTTAAGGGTGTAGGGTTTCGTAGGGCTTTAAGATTAGGAGTTAGCAATTTTGGAGCGTTTTTTTTAGTTTATGGGTTTTGAGTTAAGGGTTTTATCAAACTTTTTAGGGTTTATGGTATTGGATTTCTAGTTTAATAATTTATAGGGTTTTATAGGTTTTAGAGTTTAGGGCTTAGAATTTTTTTATGTGTATTTTTAGAGTTTAGCATATACGATTTAGGGCTTTATAGGGTTTATATGTTAGATTTTTTTTAAAGGTTTTTAAGGGTGAAGTGATTCTTAGTGTTTAGGGTTAAGGGCTTAGGGTTTATTTGTGTATTTTAGTTTTATGGTCTACGGATTATTAGGACTCTGGGTTTAGAGATTATGGTTTCGAAGGCGTTTTAAATTGTTTTTAGAGTTTCTTTAAGGGTTTATAGGCTTTACGGTTTGTTATAGTTTAGGGTTTGGTGCTTTATGTTTAGGATTTAGGGTTTAGGGTTTAGGTCTTAGAAATATTTTATGTTTATGGTTTTATAGTAAGGGTTTAATCTAGGTTTAAAGGGTTTAGGGTTTTGGATTTTTAATGTTAATGCTTTTTAGAGTTTTATAGGCTTTAGAGATTAGGGCTTAGGGTTTTATTTTGTGTTTTTTAGGGTTTAACACATACGAATTAGGGTTTCATAGGGTTAAGAGCTTAAAGTTTTTTAGGTTTAATAGTTTTTGGGTTTTAAAGGTTAAGTGTTTCTTAGGGTATATGGTTTCAGTCTTAGGGTTTATTTGTGTATTTTAGTTTTAGGATTTACGGATTTTTAGGATTTAGGGTTTAGAGATTAGGGTTTTGTAGGGGTTTTAAATGGGTTTTAGGGTTTCTTTACGGTTTATAGGATTTAGGGTTTCTTAAAGTTTAGGATTTAGGGTTATTGGTTTAGGATTTAGGGTTTAGGTTAGGGTTTAGGGTTTAAGGATTAGTGTTTTTGTAGATTTAGGGTTTTAGGTTAAGGTTTTTATCTAGGTTTTTATGGTTTAGGGCTCTGGGTAGGTTAATGTTTTTTAGGATTTTATAGGCTTAGGGTTTAGGGCTATGGTTTTTTTTGAGTTTTTGGGGTTTAATATATACGATTTACGGCTTTATAGGGTTTAGAGGTTATAGTTTTTTAGATATAGGGGTTCTTGAGTTTTTTAGGGTAAAGTGTTTCTTAAGGTTTTTTAGAGTTTAGGGTTTTGGTTGTGTAGCTATGGTTTACGGTTTACAGATTTTTAGAATTTAGAGTTTAAAGCTTTGGGTTTTGTAGGGCTTTTAAATGGTATTTAGGGTTTTTAGGGTCGATTTTAGGGTTTATAGGATTTAAGGTTTCCTAAGGTTAAGGGTTTAGGGTTTGTTAGGGATTTAGGTTTAGGATTTAGGGTTTTCGGAGGTTTTTTTTTGGGTTATGGGTTTTGGGTTAAGGGTTTTATCTAGGTTTTTAGGGTTTAGGGCTTTGGATTTTTAGTTTAATCCTTTTTAGTGTTTTGTAGGTTTTAGAATTTAGGGCTTAGAATTTTAAATTGTTTTTAGAGTTTCTTTTAGGGTTTATAGGATTTACGGTTTCTTATAGTTAAGGGTTTAGGGATTTAGGGTTTTAGGTTAGGGTTTAGGGTTTAGGGTTTAGGGCTTTGAAATATTTTATGTTTAGGGTTTTACAGTAAGCGTTTTATCTAGGTTTAAAGGGTTTAGGACATTGAATTTTTAAGGTTAATGGTTTTATATGTTTTAGAGTTTAGGGCTTCGGGCCTTATTTCTTATTTTTTTAGTGTTTAACATATACGAATTAGGGTTTCATACGGTTAAGAGCATAAAGTTTTTTAGGTTTAGCGGTTTTTGGGCTTTTAAAGGTTAAGTGTTTCTTAGGGTTTAGGGTTTAAGGCTTAGTCTTTATTTGTGTATTTTAGTTTTAGGTTTTGCGGATTGTTAGGATTTAGGGTTTTGTAGGGGTTTTTAATGGGTATTTGGGTTTCTTTGGGGTTTATAGGATTTAGGGTTTCTTATAGTTTAGGATATAGGGTTATAGGTTTAGGATTTAGGGTTTTAGGTTGGGGTTTAGGGTTTAGGGATTAGTGTTTTTATAGGTTTCGGGGTTTAGGTTAAGGTTTTTATCTAGGTTTTTACTATTTAGGGATCTGGGTAGGTTAATTATTTTTAGGATTTTATAGGTTTAGGGTTTAGGGCTAAGGTTTTTTGTGTTTTTAGGGTTTAACATATATGATTTAGGGCTTTATAGGTTTTGGAGCTTAGAGTTTTTTAGATTTAGGGATTCTTGAGTTTTTTAGGGTTTAGTGTTTCTTAGGCTTTTTTAGAATTTAGGGTTTTGGGCTTAGGGTTTTGTTGTGTAGCTATTGTTTACGGTTTACAAATTTTTAGAATTTAGAGTCTAGAGCTTTTGGTTTTGTAGGGGTTTTAATCGGTATTTAGGGATTTTAGGGTCGATTTTTTGGTTTATAGGATTTAGGGTTTTCTAAGGTTAAGGGTTTAGGGTTTCTTAGGGCTTTAGGTTTAGGATTTAGGGTTTTCGAAGGATTTTTTTTTAAGTTATGGGTTTTGGGGTTGAGGGTTTTATCTAGGTTTTTCGGGTTTAGGGCTTTAGATTTATAGTTTAATTCTTTTTAGTGGTTTATAGGTTTTATAGTTTAGGGCTTATAATTTTTTTTATGTGTATTTTTAGGGTTTAGCACAAATGATTTAGGGCATTATAGGGTTTATATAGTAGAGTTTTTTAGGTTTAGTGGTTTTTTTTTAAGTTTTTAAGGGTTAAGTGTTTCTTAGTGTTTAGGGTTTAGGGCTTAGGGTTTATTTGTGTATTTTTGTTTTATGGTCTACGGATTTTTAGGACTTAGAGTTTAGAGATTACGGTTTTGTAGGGGTTTTAAATTGTTTTTAGAGTTTCTTTTAGTTTTTATAGGCTTTACGATTTCTTATAGTTTAGGGTTTAGGGATTTAGGTTTAGGATTTAGGGTTTTAGGTTAGGGTTTAAGGTTTAGGTCTTAGAAATATTTTATGTTTAGGGTTTTAGAGTATGGGTTTTATCTAGGTTTAAAGGGTTTAGGGCTTTGGATTTTTAATGTTAATGTTTTTTAGGGTTTTATAGATTTAGAGTTTAGGGCTTAGGGTTTTGTTTTGTGTTTTTTAGGGTTTAACATATACGAATAATGTTTCGTAGGGTTAAGATCTTAAAGTTTTTTAGGTTTAGCAGTTTTTGGGGTTTTAAAGGTTAATTGTTTCTTAGGATTTAGGGTTGAAGGCTTAGTGTTTATTTCTATTTTTTAGTTTTAGGGTTTACGGATTGTTAGGATTTAGGGTTTAGAGATTAGGGTTTTGTAGGGGTTTTAAATGGGTTTTAGGGTTTCTTTAGGGTTTATAGGATTTAGGGTTTATTAAAGTTTAGTATTTAGGGTTATAGGTTTAGGATATATGGTTTTAGGTTAGGGTTTAGGGTTTAGGGATTAGTGTTTTTGTAGGTTTAGGGTTTTAGTTTAATGTTTTTATCTAGGTGTTTACGGTTTAGGGCTTTGGGTAGGTTAATGTTTTTTAGGATTTTATAGGTTTAGGATTTAGGGCTATGGTTTTTTTTGTGTTTTTAGGGTTTAACATATACTATTTAGGGGCTTATAGGGTTTAGAGCTTAGAGTTTTGTATATTTAGGGTTTCTTAAGTTTTTTAGGGTTATGTGCTTCTTAGGGTATTTTAGAGTTTAGGGTTTTGGGCTTAGGGTTTTGTTGTGTACTTATGGTTTACGGTTTACATATTTTTAGAAATTAGAGTTTAGACCTTTGAATGTTGTAGGGGTTTTAAATGGTATTTAGAGTTTTTATGGTCGATTTTAAGGTTTATAGGATTTAGGGTTTCCTAAGGTTAAAGGTTTAGGGTTTCTTAGGGCTTTAGGTTTAGGATTTAGTGTTTTCAGAGGTTTTTTTTAGGTTATGGGTTTTGGGTTAAGGGTTTTGTCTAGGTTTTTAGGGTTTAGGGCTTTGGATTTTTAGTTTAATGTTTTTTAGTGTTTTATAGGTTTTAGAGTTTAGGGCTTAGAATTTTTTTTATGTGTATTTTTAGTGTTTAGCATAAACGATTTAGGGATTTATAGGGTTTATATATTACTGTTTTTTAGGTTTAGTGGTTTTTGGGTTTTTTAGCTTTATATGGGTTAAGTGTTTCGTACTGTTTAGGGAGTAGGGCTTAGGGTTTATTTGTGTACTTTAGTTTTATGGTCTACGGATTTTTAGGACTTAGGGTTTAGAGATTACGGTTTTGTAGGTATTTTAAATTTTTATTAGAGTTTCTTTTATGGTTTATAGGATTTAGTGTTTTAGGTTAGGGTTTAGGGTTTAGGTCTTAGAAATATTTTATGTTTAGGGTTTTACAGTAAGGGTTTTGTCTAGGTTTAAAGGGTTTAGGACTTTGGATTTTTAATGTTAATGCTTTTTAGGGTTTTATAGGTTTTAGAGTTTAGGGTTTTATTTTGTGTCTTTTAGGGTTTAACATATATGAATTAGGGTGTCATAGGGTTAAGAGCTTAAAGTTTTTAGGGTTAGCGGTTTTTGGGTTTTTAAAGGTTAAGTGTTTCTTAGAGTTTAGGGTTTAAGTCATAGGGTTTATTTGTATATTTTAGTTTTAGGGTTTACAGATTTTTTGGATTTAGGGTTTTGACATTAGGGTTTTTTAGAGGTTTTAAATGGGTTTTAGGTATTCTTTAGGGTTTATAGGATTTGGGGTTTCTTAAAGTTTAGGATTTTGGGTTATAGGTTTATGATTTAGGGTTTTAGGTTAGGGTTTAGGGTTTAAGGATTAGTGTTTTTGTAGGTTTAGGGTTTTAGGTTAAGGTTTTTATCTAGGTTTTTATGGTTTAGGGCTCTGGGTAGGTTAATGCTTTTTAGGATTTTATAGGTTTAGGGTTTATGCCTAAGGTTTTTTTGTTTTTTTACGGTTTAACATATACAATTTAGCGATTGATAAGGTTTAGAGCTTAGAATTTTTTAGATTTAAGGGTTCTTGAGTTTTTTTAGGGTTAAGTGTTTCTTAGGGTTTTTTAGAGTTTATGGTTTTGGGCTTAGGGTTTTGTTTTTTAGCTATGGTTTACGGTTTAAATATTTTTAGAATTTAGAGTTTAGAGCTTTGGGTTTTGTAGGGGTTTAAAATAGAATTTAGGGATTTTAGGGTCGATTTTAGGGTTTATAGGATATAGGGTTTCCTAATGATAAGGGTTTGAGGGTTTCTTAGGTCTTTATGTTTAGGATTTAGGGTTTCCGGAGGGTTTTTTTTTTGGGTTATGGGTTTTGGGTTAAGGGTTTCTTAAAGTTTAGGATTTTGGGTTATAGGTTTAAGATTTAGGGTTTTTAGGTTAGGGTTTAGGGTTTAAGGATTAGTGTTTTTGTCGGTTTAGGGTTTTAGGTTAAGGTTTTTATCTAGGTTTTTTACCGTTTAGGGCTCTGGGTAGGTTAATGTTTTTTAGGATTTAATAGGTTTAGGATTTAGGGCTATGATTTTTTTGTGTTTTTAGGGTTTAACATATACTATTTAGGGATTTATAGGGTTTAGAGCTTAGAGTTTTTTATATTTAGGGGTTTTTAAGTTTTTTAGGGTTACGTGCTTCTTAGGGTTTTTTAGAGTTTAGGGTTTTGGGCTTAGGGTTTTGTGGTGTACCTATGGTTTACGGTTTACATATTTTTAGAAATTAGAGTTTAGAGCTTTGGGTTTTTGTAGGGGTTTAAAATAGTATTTAGGGATTTTTAGGGTCGATTTTAGGGTTTATAGGATATAGGGTTTCCTAAGGATAAGGGTTGAGGGTTTCTTAGGGCTTTATGTTTAAGATTTAGGGTTTCCGGAGGGTTTTTTTTTGGGTTATGGGTTTTGGGTTTAAGGTTTCATCAAGGTTTTTAGGTTTTAGTGCTTTGGATTTTTAGTTTAAAGCTTTGTAGGGTTTTTATAGGTTTTTTAGTTCAGGGCTTAGAATTTTTTTGATGTGTATTTTTAGGGTTTAGCATATACGATTTAGGGATTTATAGGGTTTATCTATTAGAGTTTTTTAGGTTTAGCGGTTTTTTTGGGTTTTTTAGGTTTTTAAGGGTTAAGTCTTTCTTAGTGTTTAGGGTTTAGGGCTTAGGGTTTCTTAGGTAATTTTAGTTTTATGGTCTACGGATTTTTAGGACTAAGGGTTTAGAGATGACGGTTTTGTAGGCTTTTTAGAGCTTATAGGTATTTACATATAGGGGTTCTTGAGTTTTTTTAGGGTTAAGTGTTTCTTAAGGTTTTTTTAGAGTTTTGGGTTTTTGGTTGTGTAGCTATGTTTTACGGTTTACTGATTTTTTAGAATTTAGAGTTTTGTAGGGATTTTAAATGGTATTTAGGGTTTTTAGGGTCGATTTTAGGGTTTATAGGATTTAGGGTTTCCTAAGGTTAAGGGTTTAGGGTTTCTTAGGACTTTAGGGTCTTCGGAGGGTTTTTTTTAGGTTATGGGTTTTGGGTTAAGGGTTTTATCAAGGTTTTTAGGGTTTAAGGCTTTGGATTTTTAGTTTAATGATTTTTAGGGTTTTATAGGATTTAGATTTTAGGGCTTAGAATTTTTTTATGTGTATTTTTAGGGTTTAGCATATACGATTTAGGGCTTTATAGGTTTTATATAGTATACTTTTTTAGGTTTAGAGGTTTTTGGGTTTTTAAGGTTTTTAAGGCTTATGTCTTTCTTTGTGTTTAGGGTTTAGGGCTTAGGGTTTATTTGTGTATTTTAGTTTCATTGTCTACGAATTTTTAGGACTTATACACTACAAGAAAAACAGTTATTTAAGACCAACGCTTAGAGACGAGCTAGTAATCCCTTCTCTACTGATATATGTATTGGGACGAGATTATATTTTGGTCCTTATTTATATATTTTATAGGGAAGATACTAAATCCGGTCCCTAAAGAACTTATTAACTGGTCCCAAATTGTAATTGAAGGAATTAGCGGGAATTACTTCAACCCAAATTAAATACTGAAGTATTAAAAAAATAAACTTTTGTTTTCACCAAATTTTAGGCGCTAAAGTTTTTTTTAATGAAGCCAAAAAAGGCAAAGTCCCGCTATTTTTTTCAGAAAAGTAAATGACGGAAAAGGAATTGGAAAAGTCTTTTTAAATATGGTCGCAGCTTGCCCTAGCTCTCTTCAAATCAGTACTGCCTGATCAAAGACGGATTATTGCTTCGACTCTGCCCCAATCTCAACACCAGTGAATTTTCGTGCATAGCATCGCTGTCTTCTTCATTGTGTAGTTGTTGCGCATAGCTGCGAAAAACAGAATTCTAGGTTTGTTTCCTCTTCTAAATCGAGTTGTTGTTTCTTCCATTAATTGATTGATGACTCTTATGTTATTCATGTTAGTCTTCTTCTTCTTCCTCTTTTCTAACATTAAATAGGTCAAAAGTTTCATAATATGCTCTGTTTTATTCCTTACAATCAGTGAAAGATTATTGGGTTGAGCTTTCTAATAGTTGACTCGATTTTGCCAGTGAATTTTCATAGCAGATTTTTCTTCTTCATTGTGTAGTTGCTGCTTAGCTGCGAAAAAAGGAATTTCAGGTTTGTTCCTCTTCTAAATCGAGCTTCTTGGTTCTTCCATAAATTGTATTGATGGATTTTTGTTGTTGTTTTATTCAAGTTAGTCATTTTCTTCTTCCTCTTTTCTAACATTAATAGGTTAAAAGTTCCATAATCTGCGATGTTTTCTTACTTGTCAGTAAAAGATTAATGGGTCGAGCATTCTAATAGTTGACTCGATTTGTGAAGTGTATTATGAGCCTGAAGATTCATATTTAATAGAGTGCTCATGATCCGAAACTTGGCAGTTTTTTTGGGTTTGAAATCACCAGATGACATGAAGTAATTACATAGTTTATGATGAGGAGTTTTTCTATACCACCAGTTAATGTCATGATCAGTTGTTTGTTGATCATTAGTATTGGACAAGAAATTGTTTAAAAAACAGAATATAAGGAGTAAATAATTGAACTAATACTTTGGCAGTGTTTTTTTTAAGTACAGACATGCACAGAGCTCTTATTGAACTGTTAAAAATCTCTCCATTTGATAATATAATCAAAATACGAGAAGCGGCTTTAAACAGAAAGTACAAGAAGAATGACACTACCTATCATGAGTTCAAAGTTCAAAACAGAATTCTGAATGAAGATCAACATTTGCATTCCCAATTTCATAGCAGTCTGAAATGGCTGCTTGAGTTGTACAATTATAGGCCTTAATTTCCTTGTTGACATGGTGCAACAAAGTGGCTTTGGCTTTCTATTTTCTTGGGCTGACTTTTTAGCAACACATACATTTAACTCATTGTTTTGTCTGGTCCTATTTTAGGAAAACTTACCCAGAATTTTTGGAGCAGAAAATTCAACACTTTTCCTTCAATTGCAGCTAGGCTTCATTGTACTTTAACTTCATCATCCAAGTTGCCTACTTCTGTAATTTATCATTTTTGCACCACTTGGAAGTATTGTCTAATGGAGAAATATTGTCAGTGACTATACATATAGTCGATTTCAACTTGTTTTGGACTTACGCTTACTTAAAGAGCATCTAGTTCTAAGATTTTATCATTTATGTATGTCCAAACTTGTTTGATCTAATAGAATGACTTTTTTGTATCTAAACTAATACCAATCCATTTCATGAATAAACTGTGAAAAAATAACTAGCCAAAGGCAGGTAGATGGAGAACATGAGAAACAGAAACTTGCGCTTTCTATCAAGTGTTATTTTGGAGTAGTTACAGGGTAAATATGCTGACAGAAATCTTAGAATGAAAGAAGAGTACAATTGCTGAAATATCATCTACAACTATCCCTCTCCTCTTACATTTCCAAGCACGAACAACACATTGAACAATATGCTGTGCTGTTTTTGCCCTATCCGGAATTTCAGATACAATTTCTACAGCCTCTTCATTCGATATAACATCCCATACCTGCATTTAAGAAACTACACTTTAGTAGTCATCAAGGAAATTACACTTAAAATGGAGAAAAAACTACATTCCCAGATTTTCTCATGTTCATTTACATGAAGAAAAAAAAAAATACTGATCATGAAAACGATCAGATTTTCTCATGTTCATTTACAGGAAGAAAAAAAAACACTAATCATGAAAATGATCAGATTTTTCTACCATTCTCTGTTAGCGTGTAATCTGGGCCTTTTGCTATATTGCAAAAATGAAGCAGTCCAGATAAATGGTTCTACAAAAAAAAGTTAACGCGCAAAGTATTATCCATCTTTATTTGACGACAGACGTGACTAATAAAAACTGACCTCCACATCAGAAAACAATATCCTCATCTTTCTGTAAAGCATGGGACAGTAAGTTATGGGCTGAACCAAGCGAAATACCTCTCTTTAAATAAATATCTTTAGCAGCCTTCTCCACTGCATATAGCCTTGCAGTGGCCATCTGTTTCTCTACCTCCCTCTTCTTGTAACCTCGTATCTTCTTCAAACGGAAGAAGTCCTCCCTTTCCAAATCATCAAGTTCCCACTTTATGTAAAGAACTATAAGCAAGTAATTTTTTTTTAGTAACAAACAACTATTTAGATAATCTTATGTCGTAATATATACTATTTTGTGTATTTAGTTGCTCCAATCTTTGGTAGGCTCAAAGAAAAATCATGTTTCAGGAACTAACATCTTTGCTATAAGTAAAGTTATAATCTTTTATAATTCTTAGTGACATCTATCCTTAGATTTCAACCCTATTGTGTTTATCTGATGGTAACAAGTTGTTTGCATCTTAGATTTTTTGTTATTCTGTATCTTTTAAAAAGTTTTTTTATGTCCTCTTAAAGGTTATGGCACCTAGTAAGCAGTGGATGCAACTTGTTGATAATCGTCTCGATGAAATCTATTTGATCGGCGTGCAAAAGTTTTTGAATTATGCTTTTCAAAAAAATGGAGAAGAAGATGAAATACGATGTCCATGTGTCAAATGTTACAATACAACTTTAGGAACTCGTAAAACAGTTGAGACACATTTGCTAGTACATGGAATAATTCGCAATTATACTTTTTGGTATCACCATGGAGAACGTTTGGGTGAGCTATTATCAGAATCAGAACATGAAGATGAAGATGAAGATGCTATAGAAGAATGTGAGAGTGAAGATGAAGTAGAAGAACTATTGAGAGATTTATATCCTAATCTTGATGGAGGAACTACACATACTGGTTGTGATGACTTTCTCGAAGAGGAACCAAATGTTGAAGCAAGAAAGTTTTACAGCCTATTAAAGGATTTTGAGTGTCCATTATACAAAAATTCAAAAGCTTCAAAGCTTTCCACTTTGATCAAATTGCTTCATATAAAGAGTATGGGTCATTGGAGTAATGCATCATTTACAATGCTATTGAAAATGTTGAAAGAGGAGTTATTGCCTGATGGTGCCAATTTGCCAAATTCATATTATGAGGCAAAGAAGATAATTCAAGAACTTGGTCTTTCATACAACAAGATCGATGCTTGTACTAATGATTGCATGTTATACTGGAAGGATGATAGCTTACTTGATTCTTGCAAGGTTTGTGGTGCGACGAGATGGAAAATAAATACACATAGTGGGGAAACAAGGAATAAAAAAGGTAAAAAGATAGCATCAAAGAGTTTACGATATTTTCCCTTAAAGCCTAGACTTCAGAGATTGTTTATGTCTACCAAGACATCTACTCTGATGACATGGCATAAGGATAAAAGAGTGGATGATGGAATAATGAGGCACCCGGCTGATTCAATGGCATGGAAGTCATTTGATGAACTTCATCCTTCATTTGCGGTTGAGCCTCGAAATGTTCGACTTGGACTTGCTAGTGATGGATTTCAACCATTCCGGAATTCAAAAACCTCACATAGCATTTGGCCTGTAGTTCTTATCCCTTATAATTTACCACCTTGGTTGTGTATGAAGCAAGAAAATTTTATTTTGTCAATGCTTATTCCGGGTCCAAGTGGTCCAGGAGATGCAATTGATACATATCTTCAGCCTTTAATAGAGGAATTGAAGGAGTTGTGGGAAGTTGGTATTGAGACCTATGATGCATCAACTAAGCAAAATTTTAAGTTGCATGCTTCTTTATTATGGACCATCAATGACTTTCCAGCATATGGAAATTTATCGGGATGGAGTACGAAAAGAAAATTGGCATGCCCATGTTGCAATAAAGACACTTCCTCAATTCGATTAACTAAGGGTAAGAAACAGTGTTTTATGGGTCATCGGCGTTATCTTTCTCAAAATCACAAATGGCGAAGTGAGAAGGGGTCATTTGATGGTACAGTGGAGAAAAGGCCTCCACCAAAAGTGCGTTCCGGTATTGAGATATTTAATCAAGTGCAAGATCTTGAAGGGTTACAATTATCAAAAGATCCTAAGATAAGAAAGAACATATCACATGAAAATCGAATGGATAATTGGAACAAGAAAAGTATCTTTTTTGAACTTCCATATTGGAAGTGTCTCTTGTTGCAACATAATTTGGATGTTATGCATATTGAAAAAAATATATGTGATAATATCATGGGGACAATTATGAATGTCAAAAGAAAGACCAAGGACACAATTAACACTCGATTAGACTTACAAGAGATGAACATTAGGCCAGAATTGCACCCCATCCAAAAGGGGGAGAAAATAGAAGTTCCAAAAGCATGCTACACATTGTCTCCAGAAGATAAGCACAAATTGTGCCTTTTCTTAAAAAATCTAAAGGTTCCTGATGGGTTTTCATCTAATATTTCTCAATGTGTGAACCTGAAAGATCACAAGATATCTGGATTGAAAAGTCATGATTGTCATGTTCTCTTGCAACATCTACTCCCTCTTGCACTTCGTGGTATGTTGTCCAAAGAAGTGTGTGAACCTCTCATTGAATTGTCTATATTTTTTAGTGTGCTTGGATCGAAAGAGTTGAGAATTGAAAACTTGGAGCATATTGAAGCACAAATACCCATAACACTTTGCAAGTTGGAAAAGGTCTTCCCTCCTTCTTTTTTTGACGTCATGGTGCACTTACCTGTTCATTTAGCTACTGAAGCTAAGATTGCTGGACCGATTCAATATCGGTGGATGTATCCCGTGGAGCGATGGCTATATTTTTTGAAATCTCTCATTGGTAATAGGGCATGTCCAGAAGGTTGTATTGCAGAGGGCTACATTGCAAATGAATGTATGACTTTATGTTCAAGGTATTTGCATAAGGTTGACACAAGATTCAATCGTCCTGAACGAAATTATGATGGTGGTTTAAAACAATCGAATGGTGGTTTATCTATTTTTAGTCAACCTGGAAAAACTCTAGGAGCTAAAAATCCATGTGAGCTTGAAGCAGATGAACTAGAACAAGCACATATATACATATTGAAGAACTGCGATGAAGTCTTACCATATCTCAAGTATGGAGATTTCTTTTATATCATCTCATTATTTTTATTTCTTTTAGATTAATCACTTTTCAGATGAGACTTATGGTTCACTTCAATTTTATAGAGAGTTTGCACAAAGTCATGAGAATGCTCGACACTTGTCTGATGCAGAATGGAGCCGACAATTTATTGCATGGTTTAAAGATAGGGTGAGTAATACATAAATATCAAAATTTGATATTTTAATATTGTGATACTCATTCTAAAATATTAAATATTATCTTGTTGATAGGTCGCACAATTGCACAAACAAGATGATAGTCAGATCATGGAAGATCTACTCTCACTTTCACGTGGTCCCACCAAATATTCAACGCATTCTAATGGTTATGTCGTTAATGGATATAGGTTTCATGTAGAAGATTATGATAACAAGTTAAGGACTCAAAATTGTGGTGTTGTTGTATTGGGTGAGAATGATGAAGATAGTGAGAACCTTGATTACTATGGAGTTTTAAGAGATGTGATTGAGTTGCAATTTGTCATGGATAGAAGAGTGATTTTATTCCGATGTAATTGGTTCGATGTGTATGATGAAATAAAAGGAGTTACAAAGGATGAGTATGATTTTGTGAGTGTTAATCCAAGTAGATTTTTGAAAACAAATGAGCCATTTATTTTAGCGAATCAAGCATCTCAAGTGTTTTATGCTAATGATAATTCCAATAAAGGTTGGCAAGTAGTGAGAAAGACTCAACCTCGTGATTCCTTTGAGATTGTGGAACAAATGGATGATGATATTGTAGAGTTAGGAAGTCCTTCCCAAAAGAAAAGAAAAAGAACTAATGAGGTGAAGTATCTTTTATGAATTAGTATTTCATTATTCAACATTATGATGACACAATTTCTTTTATTATTACATAATTAGACATTTTCAAGTTTAATTTTTAACGTTTTGTCTCTTTTTGCAGGTTCAAGATGAAATCATTAAAGACTGAAAATGAGGTTGATTCTAATATGAAGAGTACTATCAGATATACGTTTGTTGCTCCTGGTGCTATTGGAAAGGGTCGAGGACAAGGGCTTAAATCTTTGGGTGAGAAGGGAAGTTTGCCATCTAAGAGTTTATTGCCTCAATCAAGTGATCTAGTTAAGAAGTACATCAAAGAAATTGAAACAAGTAAGATTCTTATTTTCTTTTATTCCTATAAGTTGCGTCCATTGTCGAATATTTGATCTATTTTTTTACCTCAACAAGGCTCTTCAGAAATTTTCTCATTCTTCTTTGTATTAATTGTTGAGTGCTCTGTTTGATGTAGAATATAGGAATAAGATATTAATATGTATAATTATGCTATCATGTGTACAATCTTATATACCCTTTTACCTTCAATATGGCACGAACTGATATGTAAATTCCATGATAAAAAGTTAAATATCAGGCCAAAAAGCAGCTCTATCTCACTGTACTTAAATATCTTGTCTTTAGGAGCCCTTCGAGGTGAGTCTTTTTTTTCAGCTTCTTGCTCTCCAAAATAATGTGCTAAACTATTGGTTGCATGATTTTTTTTTTTCAGGTTCTACAGGGAATGGCCAAGGACTTAAAAACTCTACCATGTCCACTAGTCAAGGAATACGAATGATGCATAAGAACTCCATGGCTCCTGAGAAAGAGAATATGCAAATTAATACTGCATCTCCTATGACTAATCAAGTTAAGAAATACACCCAAGAAGTTGAAACAAGTAAGATTTTTTTCAAAAACATTACATTTTTTACAAATATACCGTGGTTTCAACTTTTTTGATAAACTTTTATATCATGTTAAGTGAGTCTAGGTGGTACAGGAAAGGGACTTGAGAAAAGAACTAGATCTTTGAGCTCCTCTTTGGGAAGTGATGAACATGAATTGGGATCTTTCAACAAGAGTGCTGTTTTTGATAATCGGCATATGCAAACTCCTTCTAAATGCACAAAATTGAGTTCTAACATGTCTTCTAATCAAGAAATGCAAAACATGAAAAAATTGGTTCTTCAGAAAGAGAATATGCAAACCAATGTCTCATTACCTCCATCTGTTGATCAAGTTATGAACCACTCTCAAACAACAGAAAAAGGTATGATATTTTGAATTAATATGTTATTAAATTTTAATTAGTTTGATTGCTATTGTTTTTATCCAATTATGTTGTTGTAGGGTCATCTAGTCCTACAAAGGTAAGAAGAGTTCGAGGAAGCAACATGTGCAAACAAGTTGCTTCACTTGAAATTGGACAAAAGTTGAAAGTCACCTTTTACAATAATCGAACGGTTGGAACAAATAGCAATCTTTTTTCGAGGCATTTGGGAAAAATTGTGCGTGATCGTAATATTTGTCCCTTGGGGGTATCATCGTGGCATGATATTAAGCAAGAAAAGTTGAATCACATGTGGGCAGCCGTTGAGGTAACAAATATACGCCTGATGTACAACTTATGATGCCTCTCTTTTTTTGAAAATAATAACTCAACTCATGTTTCAATTGTTGTAGCACAAATTTGAGAGTGTTGATATGAATGATCATCGTGATCATATCTTGGGATGGATGAATGAGTTATGTAACAAATGGAGAGGACACTTGCATGCAAAATATGTGAAGGACAAGCCTATCCAACAGTCTCTTAAGAATGTCCCAAGAGGAGTAGACAAAAAAGAATGGGAATGGTTAGTAAAGGAACATTTTGCTTCTGAAAGTTTTCAGGTACGCCTATTAAGTTAATAGTCTGCTTTTCTACTCTTTTGTACAGTTTGATTTCCCTCCTTAGCACCTAATAGACCTGGAAAAAAACCTGAGTTTGTATCCTTGATGCACCAACTAGCTAATCCATGCCTAATTTATTTTTCTTGAATCTGGGCAAGCCACATTTATCTTGTGAGTTTAGGATGCAAAGGTGAGTAAACAATTCAGTTTTTGTTCTAAAGTACAGGAAAATTGTATGAAGAAGGTGCAGATTTCACATGCCTAATTTATTTTTGTTCTATACCAATATGTTACTGTTATAGAGCATTTCAGTTCTTGATTACATCTTGCTATGACTAGCTCATATTGTTGACTCAAATTTGAAAATAAATTGTTTTAAGTATCCATTTGCATCAACCAATTATCATCCATTTATAAGCAACTTCCAAGAACCATTGGTTTTTCTTCTTTAAGTTCAGAATCCAAATTTCTCATATAAGAAATGACCATCTCGAAAATATTTATATCTATGATCCCAGTTTTTTTAAGTACTCGCACTAGAAGCTTACTGTGAACAAATACAGGCAAGAAGCACTAGGAATGCAGCAAATCGAGCAAAGTTAAAGATGCTTCATCATATTGGTAGCAAGCCTATTCGAGAGATTATTTATCAAAAGGTATTATCATAAAATTAGTTTTCTAAATGGAATATTTATGAGGTGTGTGTTATTTGACATGTTTGACTTTGATGTGAAGGGCGGAAAAGATGGAAATCCACCAGATTTGGCAACTATTTTCTTTGAGACTCGTAAGAAAGATAACAAGCTTGTTGAACCTGAAGCAATTGAAAAACATGTGCGTTTTGTAAATTAAATATGTAAATTGCTTAAAATTGTCATGTTTTATAATAGAAAATGTTCTTTGATATATTTTATAGGCTCAACTCGAAGAAATGGTTCAAGTAGATCCATCTCTACCTACCTTAGAGATTGTTGAAAAATGTTGTGGACCTCAAACTCGTAGCCACGTATTTGGATTTGGGGGTGGAGTAAAGGCAAAAGACTTGAAAGGTGGAACTTCCTCAAAAGCTGAATTGTTATCTGCGCTGCGTTCAACTCGAGAGGATATCAAA
Source organism: Solanum verrucosum (assembly GCF_900185275.1). NCBI lineage: Eukaryota > Viridiplantae > Streptophyta > Magnoliopsida > Solanales > Solanaceae > Solanum > Solanum verrucosum. Next base: position 17,223 of record NW_026019591.1, read on the forward strand.
TCCTTGAATGAAGAGAACAAATCCTTGAATGAGGAAAACAAATCCTTGACCAATCGCTTGTCTACCTTAGAAGATGCGATGAAAGAAGTAATGAAAATGAAAGAACTCTTCGTGGCTCATCAATCACATGTACCAGCTACAACATCGTCCTTTTCAACTGAATGACCACTACCTTTTCAGCTAACCAAGTTAGTAACAATATACCCAACTTTTTACTATGCTGCAACATTGCTGCCAGCTGCTCTGTTTTGACATTTTCTGCCCACATGTTGTTACTCCAGCTCGTCTTTTATGTTATTCACTCAGTTCGTTTGTTTCTATTTCCTTCCCAATGTTGTTTAGTTATGGTTTCTTAAAATAGATGTTGGATTGTTGTCTATAAATATATGCAAAATTAGTGACTGCTTAGAGAATAGTTAGAGTTAAATTTGAACTCTTAATTTCTTTAAACAAAGTTGGTTAGAGGAGGAGATGAGTTGAGGAGAGGCGACGAGACAAGACGAGGTGTGAAGCGAGAGACTGATGCATTGCCTTCTAATAAAAATAAAATGGCGCAACATTTAGAACATAGTACATTATTTTTTTACTCTGCTGCAACATTGCTGCCAGCTGCTCTGTTTTAACATTTTCTGCCCACATGTTGTTACTCCAGCTTGTCTTTTATGTTATTCACTCAGTCCATTTGTTTCTATTTCCTTCCAAATGTTGTTTAGTTGTAGTTTCTTAAAATAGATGTTGGATTGTTATCTATAAATATATGCAAAATTAGTGATTGCTTAGAGAATAGTTAGAGCTAAATTTGAACTCTTAATTTCTTTAAACAAAGTTGGTTAGAGGAGGAGATGAGTTCAGGAGAGGCGACGAGACAAGACGAGGTTAGGCGAGTGACTGATGCATTGCCTTCTTTTATGTTATTCATTCAGTCTGTTTGAATCTGACTCAGCAGAAATACTGCTCTGCTGCAAAATTGCTGCCAGCTACTCTGTTTTAACATTTTCTGCCAAAATATTGTTACTCCAGCTCGTCTTTTATGTTATTCATTCAGTCCATTTGAATCTGACTCAGCAGAAATACTACAGTCCACCTGGTGTATGAATCATGACCTTTGTGAATCACCTGAATTTTTCTGCTGATTCAGTTTCAATTTGTAGATTAGAGATATTCCGTCGAGCCGCCATTTTCAGTCCTATTACTAGAGCTAGTAGTTCCAATGTAGAACGTTGAAAACATTAGTTGGAGTTACATTTGAACTCTTAATTTATTTTAAACAAGGTCAGTTAGAGGAGGAGACGAGTTGAGGTGAGGTGACGAGACAAGACGAGATGAGTTCAGAGACTGATGCATTGCAACTGTACATATCTTTTATGTTGGCTGTGTTTTTTATTTTCTACATAACTTCATAACGACACAAATTTTGTTTTGAAATTTTCTACTATGCTGCAACAATATCGCAGCCAGCTACTCTGTTTTAACGTTTTCTGTTGAGATGTTAATCTAGCTCGTCTTTTATGCTAATTCATTCCATTTGTTTCTATTATCTACCAAATGTTATTTAGTTCTGGTTCTTCAAAATAGATGTTGGATTCTTGGCTAATGTATCTCAAAGTTTTCTAATAGATTTTTCTTATTTCTTGTAGGTTTTGTTGATGTTTCTGGATATCACTTGACAAAGACTGAAATTTTAAAGTTTTCTGCCAGACTTTTGTTCATTCTTCAGTGAAGATGCAAGTTTAGAGATGCACTAACTCATTATTAGTTTGCTATGAATGTTTTGCAAAACTTTTGATGTTATCCGAGATTTTTTGTTAAACAAATATCGAAACTAACATCATGGGATGTTAACCAATTTATCGTAATCAATCGCACTGTTATCTATATCTTCCTACCCCCTTTCACTATAAGATATTTTTGTATCCATATTTTTAGTAGTATTCATTTTGGTATTTGTTGATGAATTT
>NW_026019592.1:0-4147 GCF_900185275.1 Solanum verrucosum
CTATAAGAAATGAATTTAGTAGTATGACAGCAGAGGTAGAAGAACAAAATAAAGAAAAAATCATAAATCAGAATCTAATGACAAAATTAGCAATATGTAATATGTGTTACATAGATGAATATACATGTGCATTTAGAGAATATTATTATAAAGGAACATATAGCATAGAAGAAAGTAAAGAAATAAGAAAATTATATTTTACAAAATTACCAAAACCTTTTAATTCAAAAGTAATAAAAAGTTGGAATGAAGCAGAATTAACAGATACCTTAGGAGCTAGAATAAAATTCTTGCAACGATGGTTTATGGAACTATGTGAAAAACACAAAGAAGAAATAAAGATGGAAAAAATATTAGTAAAACACTTAGCATGTTGCAAAAATAAAACAGCACCCCAATTTGGTTGTACGGATAGGTATTATAAAAATAGAAAGAAATATACTAAAAAATATAGATCAAAATACAAATATAAAAAACCAAGAAGAAGGTACTATGTAAAAAATTACAAAACCAAAAGACCATATAGACCAAAAAGAAAACTAACGGAATGTACTTGTTATAATTGTGGAAAATTAGGACATATAGCTAGAGATTGTAAATTACCTAAAAACCCAAAGAAAAAACAAATATCAGAAATAATAATAGACGATGAAAAATATACACAAATAGAATATGTAGATTATGAATTAGAAAGCAATGATAGCATATATGAATTCAAGATTTTATTATAATATCTTTTTACTAAGTGTCTTAATTTTGATATCTCTTTAATATTACTTTTAGGTAGTACTAAATTCATGGTAATATGTAATAATATTTATTGTAATATTCTTCTTTGACATAACTTTTTCCGCTTATCTTCTTCTTGTTTTCTTCCTCGTTAATTATTCCAGCTGGACATCTGGAATTATATTATCTTCTCCGTTGCACTTTGAACATATATGGTCCGGATATTTATGACCAATTAGTTTACAATATCTGGTTAATAATTCTGCTGAAATAAATCCTTCTTTTAATGCTCGTGTCGTAGGTCGTTCTTCTGGCTTAAGTAATGATGAAATCCATCTCTGGACTTCATCCATATCTGCTTTCCTTAGCTCTCTTGAATTGAAATAAATCATTAACTGGTCTCTTGCATAGTAGCTCTATATAGCATTTCCATTTAAATAATTATTTGCTAACTCTTGTATGATAGTTGATATACCAATTATTCTTTTGTTGGCATAAAAACTTGGTATCTCTATTTTGCATATCTCTTCTTGTTGTCCGATGTCCTCGGGTATAATCATATCTTTAGTCAATCCTATCTTGATAACCTGTATCAGAGGCTTTATCTCCTCATATAATATCTCCGCTGGTGCCGTATAGAATTTTATATAAAATAAATTTCCTTTCGTAACTTTTTTGTATGTGATAAATGCTTTGTATAGTTCTGGTATTCCACTAACTTCTTCTCCGTCATATGTATATACAGTATTTAGTAATCCATAGTTATAACATGTCCTTACTAAGTTGGCGTTAGTTTTTGGTTGTGCAATTAGTTTATTATAACCTTGCAATCTTTGGGTTAAATAATCTTGGTTTGGTTCTTTTGTAGTTGATCTGGGATTGCGGTTTAAATAGGTTTGAATTTTGTGGATGTTTTCAATATAGGTTCGTGTGATGTAATTATATGTCTTTTTCTCATTTTGATTTTGTAAACTATCTGCGTATGTAGATGTTTGTGGTTCTATGGATACGTGTCTAGGTGTCCTTTGGGTAAATGGTTTTGCAAATAGCTGGTTTAAGTTAGCATTTTTATGTTGTTTATCGCTAACTTGTTTGCTTGTACCTGCAGCTGTATTTAAACAAACGTTATGGGTTTTAAGGAGTTTCCCATCGTCTCCTTTTAGCTCTGGATTTTTTCCGTCTTCCGGTTGACGTAGCTCCGCATTTTTATAGTCATGCTGCTGACTAGCTTTAGACTTCAGATTATCTTAATTAGTCTTTAGCTTTTGTATCTCGTTGTCCATACTGTCCACTTTTATACAAAGTGTAGTAATGGCTTTGAGTAGTTTTTCAATTGTATCTTCTTCCTCAGTCTCAGTCTGAGTAGCTTTGTCTTAATAAGTAATCTGCAATAACATTCTTATCAGTTTTTATTACTTCAATTGTAAATGTAAAATTTAATATATTTAATACCAATCTCCTTATTTCTTTTGTTGTTACCGAATCTTGTATTTTTCTTGTTAGCCACCAGAATTATTAACCAGATATTGCAAGCTAATTGGTCATAAATATCCGGACCATATATGTTCAAAGTGCAACGGAGAAGATAATATAATTCCAGATGTCCAGCTAGAATAATTAACGAGGAAGAAAACAAGAAGAAGATAAGCGGAAAAAGTTATGTCAAAGATAAGAACGGAAGGAAGATATGTAATAATGTAAAGTTGTCAAGATATGTAAAGATATGTGTCATAAGGTAGATATGAAGTAGGTATGGCTCTTTTGTCATCGAATAATGACAAATGTAGATAGTGTAGATTGTAAATAAAAGTCGTAAAGTAGAAAGTAGCATGCATGTGCATATTAGACAAGTGTAAAAGTTAGGTGTAAATAAGTCTTAATAAGATAAAATAGGAACTATTCATGAATAGTAGTAAATAGTAGTGGACAGGTGTAAAAAACGCGTAAAAAACGTGTTAGGATAAGTATTTAGAATAGTAAGTTTGTATGTCTATATAAGGAATCGGATGTAAATGTTATAAGGCAGGCATTGCCTAACATAAATAAAAACTCTCTTCCCAAAAAACTCTCATAAGATATTAATTACTTAAAAGTTAATGGATAAATCTGAAATCCAGTCAGATATTTCAGATAGCATGGCTAAGCAAGAGGCAAAGGTATTTTGTTCAAAAAATATGCAGAACTAATTTCATATATTCCTGAATATCATATATATGATTGAATAAATTTATGTTAGTTATTATGTATTAGAATTATTTGAATCATGATTTCTAGTTTATTAGCACACTGGAAACAGGGAGAAAACTTCTATACTATGTCATCCTAATGTTGAAACCGGTAGGCGAGGAAGCCGTTTAGGGGAGTAAACAAAGTTGAGGCGCTGATAAGAAGAAAGTATCCGCTAAAGTACGATGCTAGTAGTGACAGGAAAACATGATAAAAATAATCTAGTTCATAATGATCTAATATGAATTTGATCAATTATGAATATGATAGGAAGGAATTATTTGAAAATAAAAACTGCATAGACAACGAACATGACTACATATATGCATGACGAAGTGATAAAAAACTATGAAACTTTAATCTTATATATACTTAACGATATAGAAATAATTGAATTAAGAAGAATAATATGGGAAAAAATATTTAATGATTACGAATCAGAAAATATATTGAATCAAGAATGGTATGAAATAGATTTACAAGATCTATATTTAGATAATGAAAAAATAAAATGGTACGATTTAGAAATAAATTCAGATTAAAATGAATTACGAATATTTACGATATTGGATAGAAGCTATGGAAGATATAAAACTATTAGAACAATTAATGAAGGAAAATTTATCTATGTACCAAAGAACCGAAGATATGTTATATCTTGAATATATCATAAATAATATTAATGAAATGTTCAGATTAAAACAATTATCAGAAGAATATTACAATAAATATTATTACATATTAACATGAATTTAGTACTACCTAAAAGTAATATTAAAGAGATATCAAAATTAAGACACTTAGTAAAAAGATATTATAATAAAATCTTGAAAATAAGTTACTCACCTATCACACTACCATCTACCACACTACCACTTTCATGAATTCACCAGCTACCAGTTCCGCACCGAAAAATGGTATCAGAGCTATGGGTAATAAGAAACACGGTAAGAAATATACAAGTAGAAAATTAAGAAAAATAAGAAGAAAATTAAATAAACTATATCCGGAATATAAACAACTTAATATCACAAAGACTGATAATGAAAAATTAGATCAATTAATAAATAATATATCTAAAATAGAATATAAATATATTCAATACTTAAAAATACAATGAATAACAAGAATAGTGAATATAGACAAAAACTTAATGAAGTAATTATAGAAAAACGACAAGAATTAGAACATA
>NW_026019593.1:0-13021 GCF_900185275.1 Solanum verrucosum
ATAATCATAGAAACTCTAAAATCGACCCCAAAAAACCCTAAATACCATTTAAAAACCCCTACAAAACACAAAGCTCTAAACTCTAAATTCTAAAAATCTGTAAACCCTAAATCATAAAACATAACAAATCCCTAAGGCCCAAAACCCTAAATTCTAAAAAGCCCAAAGAAACACTTAACCCTAATAAACTCAAGAACCACTAAATATAAAAAAACTCTAAGTTCTAAACCCTATTAAAAGCCGTAAATCGTAATAAGATAAACCCTAAAAATACAAAAAGAAACCTTAGCCACTAACCCAAACCTATAAAATACTAAAAACATTAAACCTACCCTGTGCCTAAACCGTAAAAACCCTAGTTAAAAACCTTAACCTAAAACCTAAACCTACAAAAAACACTAACCCTAAACCCATATACCCTAACCTAAAAACCCTTAAATCCTAAACCTATAACCCTAAATCATAAACTTCAAGAAACCCTAAATCCTATAAACCTAAAGAAACCCTACATCCAAACTTTGAGAAACCCTAAATATTATAAACCTAAAACCCATTGTAAACCCCTACAAAACCCTAACTATAAACCCTAGATCCTAAAAATCCGTAAACCCTAAAACTTAAAATACACAAATAAACCCTAAGCCTTAAACCATAAATCCTAAGAAACACTTAACCTTTAAAACCCAAAAACTGCTAAACCTAAATATCTTTAAGCTCTTAACCCTATGAACCCTAATCGTATATGTTAAACCACTAAAAAACACAAAATAAAACCCTAAACCCTAAAGCCAATAAACCCTAAAAATTCTAAGCCTAAACTCTAAAGCATATAAACCCTAAAAATCATTAAACAAAAAATTCAAAGCCCTAAACCCTATAAACCTTGATAAAACCATTAACCAAAACCCATAGCTTAAAAAAACCTCTGAAAACACTAAATCTTAAACCTAAAGCCCAAGAAACCCTAAACCCTTCACCTTAGGAAACCCTAAATCCTATAAACCTTAAAATCGACCCTAAAAACTCTAAATACCATTTAAAACCCCTACAACACCCAAAGGTCTAAACTCTAATTTCTAAAAATATGTAAACCGAAACCATAGTACAACCAAAACCTTAAGCCTAAAACCCTAACTCTAAAAAACCCTAAAAGCACATAACCCTAAAAAACTAAGAACCCCTAAATATAAAAAAACTCTAAGCTCTAAACCCTATAAAGCCCTAAATAGTATATTTAAACCCTAAAACACTAAAAAAACCATAGCCCTAAATCCTAAACCTATAAAATCCTAAAAAACATTAACCCACCAAAAGCCCTAAATCGTAAACACCTAGATAAAAACCTTAACCTAAAACCCCTAAACCTACAAAAACACTAATCCCTAAACCCTAACCTAAAACCCTATATCCTAAACCTATAACCCTAAATCCTATAAACCCTAAAGAAACCCTAAAACCCATTTTAAACCCCTATAAAACCCTAATCTCTAAACCCTAAATCCTAACAATCCGTAAACCCTAAAATAAAAAATAGAAATAAACACTAAGCCTTCAACCTAAATCCTAAGAAACACTTAACCTTTAAAACCCCAAAAACTGCTAACCTAAAAAACTTTAAGCTCTAACCCTACGAAACATTATTCGTATATGTTAAACCCTAAAAAACGCAAAACAAAACCCTAAGCCCTAAACTCTAAAACTTACAAAAACAAAAAAAGCATTAAACTAAAAATACAGAGCCCTAAACCCTAAATACGTAGATAAACCCTTAACCCAAAAACCATAACCTAAAAAAAAAACCTCAAAAAATCCTAAATCCTAAACCTAAAGCCCTAAGAAACCCTAGACCTTAACATTAGGAAACCATAATCCTATTAACCGTAAAATCGACCCTAAAAACCCTAAATACCATTTAAAACCCCTACAAAACCCAAAGCTCTAAACTCTAAATTCTAAAAATATGTAAACCGTACACCCATAGCTACACAACAAAACCGTAAGCCCAAAACCCTAAACTCTAAAAAACCCTAAGAAACATATAACCCTAAAAAACTCAAGGACCCCTAAATCTAAAAAAATCTAAGCTCTAAACCCTATAAAGCCCTAAAATTGTATATGTTAAATCCTAAAAACACAAAAAAAACCTTAGCCCTAAACCCTAAACCTATAAAATTCCAAAAAAAAATTAACCTACCCAGAGCCCTAAACCATAAAATTAGGGTTTAGCATATACGATTTAGGGCTTTATAGGGTTATTTATTAGAGTTTTATAGGTTTAGCGGTTTTTGGGTTTTTTAGGTTTTTAAGGGTAAAATGTTTCTTTGTGTTTAGGGTTTAGGTCTTAGTGTTTATTTGTGTATTTTAGTTCTTTGGTCTATGGATTTATAGGACTCAAGGTTTAGAGATTACTATTTTGTAGGCGTTTTAAATTGTTTTTCAGAGTTGTTTTAGGGTTTATAGGCTTTACGGTTTCTTATAGTTTAGGGTTTAGGGTTTTAGTATTATGATTTAGGGTTTTAGGTTAGGGTTAGGGTTAGGTCATAGAAATATTTTATGTTTAGGGTTTTACATAAAAGGGTTTTATCTAGGTTTTAAGGGTTTAGGGCTTTGGGTTTTTAAGGTTAATGCTTTTAGGGTTATATAGGGTTTAAAGCTTAGGGCATAGGGTTTTATTTTGTGTTTTTTATGGTTTAACATATACGAATTTGGGTTTCATAGGGTTAAGAGCTTAAAGTTTTTTAGGTTTAGTGGTTTTTGGTATTTTAAGGGTTTTTAAAGGTTGAGTGTTTCTTAGGGTTTAGGGTTAAGGCTTAGGGTTTATTTGTGTATTTTAGTTTTAGGGTTTACGGATTTTAAGGATTTAGGGTTTAGAGATTAGGGTTTTGTAGGTATTTTAACTGGGTTTTAGGGTTTCTTTAGGGTTTATAGAATTTAGGGTTTCTTAAAGTTTTGAATTTAGGGTTTTAGTTAGGATTTAGGGTTTAGGGATTAGTGTTTTTGTAGGTTTAGGGTTTTATCTAATACCCTAAACCCTAAACTAAAAGAAACTGTAAAGCCTATAAACCTAAAATAAACTCTAAAAACAATTTAAAATGCCAATAAAACTGTAATCTCTAACCCTAAGTCCTAAAAATCCGTAAACCATAAAACTAAAATACACAAATAAACCCTAAGCCCTAAAACCCTAAACACTAAGAAAGACTTAACCCTTAAAAACCTTAACAACCCCAAAAACCGCTAAACCTAAAAAAACTCTAATATATAAACCCTATAAATCCCTAAATCGTATATGCTAAACCCTAAAAATACACATAAAAAAAATTCTAAGCCCTAAACTCTAAAACTTATAAAACCCTAAAAATCATTAAACTAAAAATCCAAAGCCCTAAACCCTAAAAACCTTGATAAAACACTTAACCCAAAATCCATTACCTAAAAAAAATCCTCCGAAAACCCTAAATCCTAAACCTAAAGCCCTAAGAAACCCTAAACCCTTAACCTTAGGAAACCATAAATCCTATAAACCCTAAAATCGACCCTAAATATCCTAAATACCATTTAAAACCCCTACAAAACCCAAAGGTCTAAACTCTAAATTCTAAAAATTTGTAAATCTTAAACCATAGCTACACAACAAAACCTTAAGCCCAAAACCCTAAACTTTAAAAAGCCCTAAGAAACACTTAACCCTAAAAAACTCAAGAACCCCTAAATCTAAAAAACTATAAGCTCTAAATCCTATAATGCCCCAAATTGTATATGTTAAACCCTAAAAACACAAAAACCATAACCCTAAACCCTAAACCTATAAAATCCTAAAAAACATTAACATACCCAGAGTCATAAACCGTAAAAACCAGGATAAAAACCTTAACCTAAAACCCTAAACCTACAAAAACACTAATCCCTAAACCCTAAACCCTAACCTAAAACCGTATGGCTTCCTCATTTCTCAAATTTTTTCTCTCTCTAAAAATTTTCTCTCAAAAAACGCTCAGCAGGCGGTCGAAGTAGAAGTTCACCGGAATGGCGATAGAGCCGCCGAGGATGCAGCTCCGGCCACCGCACCAGTCCTATTCGACGCTCAAATCCAATATGAATAAACCCCACACGGGCGTCTCCTCAGAATAGTCCGACAACTCTTCAAAATTGCGAAGAATTGAAGCGATCCTGTCAGGATTTCAGAGCAAGAGTTGGACTGGACTCGTAAAATCATGTCCCTGGAAAATTTTGGAATGATTCAAGCTAAAACGCCAGGGAATCTTGAATCTACATCTAACGATCTATCTTCAGTTCAAAAATCAAAGATTTCCACAGACCCGATTGAGAGATTTACTAAGGCGATTTTGGGAGGAATCGCCTGGGAATCGTCAGACGTGCGCCCTCATATTCGACCAACTTCTAATGGTCTGAATGAGATTTCAACAACTGGGGAATCTTCCCCAGGCCAAGGAGTTCATCTTACTAAAATTTCTAACCATTTTAATGAAGGAATCACCGGCGAGAGATTTTACGGCGAGGACGCCGGAGCTCCGGTCATCACAAAGGACCAAAGGATACACCAAACGAATCTCACTGATGAAGACAACCACCTCCAGGTAACAATTGTCAATACTAAAGAACATCTTAACATGAATGTTTCTTCCATTTGGCAGGGGAAGGGAATTACAAGTCCCAGTGATTAGAAGGAAAAATGTCCATCAAATCCAAACGAAGTTGATGATGCACATGACAATTTGGAGTTGAAGGATGATAGCAATACATCAAAGGTGCAAAGTGCAAGGTGCAGGGGAGGACGCGAATACTACTCGACTTACTAGTATCCTAAATCAGGAGAATAGTCAAGTGCAGGACCAGGTTCAAAACCAAGTTCAAAACAGTTCAAGTGAACAACAACACAAGGAGGGTAAGCGCAGACAACAAGGAGACCAACATATTACCAGGGAAGTGATCATCATAAGCCTAGAATCGCAGAAAGATGCAATGCAAGAAGGTAAGGTCTCTAAATCTTCTGATAAGTCTACTGTTAAAGAAGTTTAGAGTGTTGGTGAGTTATATTTTATAGTTTAGGGTTTAGGGCTAAGATTTTTTTGAATTTTTAGGGCATAACATATACGATTTAGGGCTTTATAGGGTTTAGATCTTAGAGTTATTTAGATTTAGGGGTTCTTTAGTTTTTTAGGGTTAAGTGTTTCTTAGGTTTTTTTGAGTTTAGGGTTTTGGGCTTTGGGTTTTGTTGTGTAGCTATGGTTTACGGTTTACAAATTTTTAGAATTTAGAGTTTAGAGGTTTGGGATTTGTAGGGGTTATAAATGGTATTTAGGGTTTTTAGGGTCGATTTTAGGGTTTATAAGATATTGGGTTTCCTAAGGTTAAGGATTTAGGGTTTCTTAGGGCTTTAGGTTTAGGATTTAGGGTGTTTGTATGTTTTTTTTTAGGTTATGGGTTTTGGGTTAATGGTTTTATCAAGGTTTTTAAGGTTTAGGGCTTTGACTTTTTATAGGTTTTAGAGTTTAGGGCTTAGAATTGTTTTTATGTGTATTTTTTGGATTTAGCGTATACGATTTAGGGCATTATAAGGTTTATATATTAGAGTTTTTTAGGTTTAGTGGTTTATTAACGTTTTTTAAGGTTTTAAAGGTTAAGTGTTTCTTAGTATTTAGGGTTTTGGACTTAGGATTTATTTGTGTATTTTAGTTTTATGCTCTACGGATTTTTAGGACTTAGGGTTTAGAGATTACGATTTTGTAGGCGTTTTAAATTATTTTTAGAGTTTCTATTAGGTTTTATAGGCTTTACGATTTCTTATAGTTTAGGGTTTAGGTTTTTAGGTTTAGGGTTTAGGGTTTTAGGTTAGGGTTTACGGTTTAGTTCTTAAAAATATTTTATGTTTAGGGTTTTATAGTAAGGGTTTTATCTAGGTTTTAAGGGTTTAGGGCTTTGGATTTTTAAGGTTAATGATTTTTAGGGTTTTATAGGTTTTAGAGTTTAGGGAGTTGGGTTTTATTTTGTGTTTTTTAGGGTTTAACAAAATACGAATTAGGGTTTCATAGGGTTAAGAGCTTAAAGTTTTTTAGGTCTAGCAGTTTTTGGGTTTTTAACGGTTAAATGTTTCTTAGGGTTTAAGGCTTAGGGTTTATTTGTGTATTTTAGTTTTAGGGTTTACGGATTTTAATGATTAGGGTTTAGAGATTAGGGTTTTGTATGGGTTTTAAATAGGTTTTAGGGTTTCTTTAAGGTTTATAGGATTTGGGGTTTCTTAAAGTTTTGGATTTAGGGTTATAGGTTTAGGATTTGGGGTTTTAGGTTAGGGTTTAGGGTTTAGGGATTAGTGTTTTTGTAGGTTTAGGGTTTTGGGTTAAAGTTTTTATCTAAATTTTTACTATTTAGAGCTTTGGGTAGGTTAATATTTTTTAGGATTTTAAGGTTTAGGGTTCAGGGCTAAGGTTTTTTTGGGTTTAACATATACGATTTAGGATCTTTATAGGGTTTATAGCTTAGAGTTTTTTAGATTGAGTGGTTCTCGAGATTTTTAGGGTTAAGTGTTTCTTAGGGTTTTTTAGAGTTTAGGGTTTTGGGCTTAGGGTTTTGTTGTGTAGCTATTGTGTACGGTTTACATATTTTTAGAATGTAGAGTTTAGAGTTTTGGGTTTTGTAGGGGTTTTAAATGGTATTTAGGGTTTTTAGGGTTTATAGGATTTAGGGTTTCCTACAGTTAAGGGTTTAGTGTTTCTTAGGGCTTTAGGTTTAGGATTTAGGGTTTTCGGAGGTTTTTCTTTAGGTTATGGGTTTTGGGTTAAGGGTTTTATCTAGGTTTTTAGGGTTTAGGGCATTGGATTTTTAGTTTAATGCTTTTTAGTGTTTTATGGGTTTTAGAGTTTAGGTCTTAGAATTTTTTTTATGTGTATTTTTAGGGTTTAGCATAAACGATTTAGGGTATTATAGGGTTTATATACTAGAGTTTTCTAGGCTTAGTAGTTTTTTTTAAGGTTTTTAAGGGTTAAGTGTTTCTTAGTGTTTAGGGTTTAGGGCTTAGGGTTTATTTGTGTAGTTTAGTTTTATGGTATACGGATTTTTAGGACTTATGGTTTAGAGATTACGGTTTTGTAGGCATTTTAAATTGTTTTTAGAGTTTTTTGTAGTGTTTATAGGATTTACGGTTTCTTATAGTTTAGGGTTTAGTGTTTTAGGTTTAGGATTTAGTGTTTTAGGTTAGGATTTAGGGTTTAGGGTTTAGGTCTTAGAAATATTTTATGTTTAGGGTTTTACAGTAAGGGTTTTATCTAGGTTTAAAGGGTTTAGGGCTTTGGATTTTTAATGTTAATGCTTTTTAGGGTTTTATCGTTTTTAGAGTTTTGGGCTTAGGGTTATATTTCGTGTTTTTTTAGGGTTTAACATATAGAATTAGGGTTTCATAGGGTTAAGAGCTTAAGGTTTTTTAGGTTTAGCGGTTTTTGGGTTTTAAAGGTTAACTGTTTCTTAGGGTTTAGTGTTTAAGGTTTAGTGTTTATTTGTGATTTTAGTTTTAGGGTTTACAGATTTTTAGGATTTAGGGTTTTAGAGATTAGGGTTTTGTAGGGGTTTTAAATGGGTTTTAGGCTTTCTTTTAGGGTTTCTTAAAGTTTAGGATTTACGGTTTTAGGTTTAGGATTTAGGGTTTAGGGATTAGTGATTTTGTAGGTTTAGGATTTTATGGTTTAGGACTCTGGTTAGGTTAATGCTTTTTAGGATTTTATAGGTTTAGGGCTGAGGTTTTTTTCCGTTTTTAGGGTTTAACATATACGATTTACGGCTTTATATGGTTCATGCCGAATGATGGACATGAATGACTCAATGCAATGTTTTCAATAACCATAGATAGAAGTCAATACTTCGAACTCAAGAACTTCAATGATACTACTAATTTCAAGAATGCTTAACTCAAAGGGTTCATGCAGAATTATGAGCATGAAGTACTCAACTCAAGGACTCAAAGCTACTTCTCATCTCAAGATTGTTCGACTTATAATGTTCATGTGGAATTATGGGCATGAACAATTCAACTCAAGGACTTCATGGGTAACATGTAATAGTGCCATGATTATAAATATAATCTCAAGAACTCAAAATCAACTTATCTCAAGAATGCTCAAATCTAGGGAAAGTATCCTAGATTACTCTTTTACTGATCTGAAAGTAGATGTAGGGCGTGAGGACGAACTAGTGCAGCATATGATAGCCTTACATACCTAGAAGAACAAGATTCTTGAAAAATCTTGAAGAAAAACTTGATTAGAAGCCTTGAAACCCTAGCTTGAAGGTAAACAATCAAGAAAACCTTTCTTGAGATTCTTGAATTAGTTTCTTGAAATCTCTATGGCCAAGAATATGATTTTCATTAGTGAAGATGAAAATCTGATTGTCTTAACCTTTTATTAGTCAAGAAATTCGTTTAGGGTTTTATTGGAGGTAAAAAAAAAAAAAAAACCCTTTTTAAAGTTTCCCGTCGGCCAATTCGTAACAGCACTGTATTGGTTACTAAAATAGTTATAGCTTTTTACTCAGATATTGGATTGACATGAAATTGGTGGCGTTGGAAAGTAGATTCAAATACCTTTAATTGGATAGGTTATGGCTCATGTAACTCTTTATATTCTAAAAGATATGGTTGTTTAAAGTTGACCCAAGCAGAAACTTACATCAAAACTTAATGAACTTCAATAACACTTATCAAGAACTCATCAATAACTTAAATCCTTAAATTTCAAGAACGAAATTACGCTGAATAAATCATGATTGGCGTGTGGGTGAAAGAACCCAACACGATGGAAGCTTACATACCTCTTAGGGATCAAACCCATGGCGAAAATCCACTACAACACGCAAGAATCTCGATGAACGCTTGATCCTCTCCTCTTTTCTCCTCTTTTCTCTTCTTTTCTCTTCTTGAACTCTCAACTAAAACCCTAGGTGTATTTTAGAATTATAAAACTGAACCTAATAGGATTAGACCCTTAAACCTTACTAAAAATGAATTAAATCTGATTTGGTAAGGAAAAGACCAAAATACCCCTTACTATTTTCGGCTAACTTTCCTTAACTGGACACCTAACTTCAAAAGGTCCATATCTCACTCATCTGACCTCCAAACTTAGCAAACTCGGAGGCGTTCGAAAGATAATTCAAAGATCTTTCCTACGGTATCTGGTAGCACACCTAAATCATCCTGAGCTGGGAGTTATGGCAGTTCGAAGTCAACCCAAAACTCATACTTAACTTAACTTGCAAATGTCAGATTTTGCTATTTCCAATTTAGTTCTTTTTCGAACTAAAGGTGCAACATCTAGTGAACTTAACACTTCAGAAATTTTAATTCCTCGGTAAAATCCTACTCACAACGAAGGATGGTTCAAGTCTTAGATCAAAAAAATTCTGGGGTGTTACATTTACAGTTTACAGATTTTTAGAATTTAGATTTAGAGCTTTGGGTTTTGTAGGGGTTTTAAGTGGTATTTAGGGTTTTTAGGGTTGATTTTAGGGTTTATAGGATTAAGGGTTTTCCTAAGGTTAAGCGTTTAAGGTTTCTTGGGGCTTTAGGTTTAGGATTTAGGGTTTTCGGAGGGTTTTTTTAGGTTATGGGTTTTGAGTTAAGGTTTTATCAAGGTTTTTAGGGTTTAGGGCTTTGGATTTTTAGTTTAATGATTTTTAGGGTTTTATAGGTTTTAGAGTTTAGGCTTAGAATTTTTTTTATGTGTATTTTTAGGGTTTAACATATACGATTTAGGGCTTTATAGGGTTTATATATTAGAGTTTTTTAGGTTTAGCGGTTTTTGGGTTTTTAAGGTTTTTAAGGGTTAACTCTTTCTAGTGTTTAGGGGGCTTAGGTTTATTTGTGTATTTTAGTTTTATGGTCTACGGATTTTTAGGACTTAGGGTTTAGAGATTACGGTTTCGTAGGCGTTTTAAATTGTTTATAGAGTTCTTTTTAGGGTTTATAAGCTTAACGATTTCTTATAGCTTAAGGTTTAGGGTTTTAGGTGTAGGATTTAGGGTTTTAGGTCAGGGTTAAGGGTTTAGGTCGTAGAAATATTTTATGTTTAGGGTTTTACAGTAAGGGTTTTATTTAGGTTTAAAGGGTTTAGGGCTTTGGATTTTTAATGTTAATACTTTTTAGGGTTTTTAGGTTTTAGAGTTTAGGGCTTAGGGTTTTATTTTGTGTTTTTTAGTGTTTAACATATACAAATTAGTTTTTCATAGGGATAAGAGCTTAAAGTTTTTTAGGTTTACCAGTTTTTGGGTTTTTAAAGGCTAAGTCTTTCTTAGGGTTTAGGGTTTAAGGATTAGGGTTTATTTGTGTATTTTAGTTTTAGGGTTTACGGATTTTTAGGATTTAGGGTTTAGAGATTAGGGTTTTGTAGGGGTTTTAATTGGGTTTTAGGGTTTCTTTAGGGTTATTAAAGTTTAGGATCTAGGGTTATAGGTTTAGGATTTAGGGTTTAGATTAGGGTATAGGGTTTAGGGATTAGTGTTTTTTGTAGGTTTAGGGTTTTAGGTTAAGTTTCTTATCTAGGGTTTTACGGGTTAGGGCTCTGGGTAGGTTAATGTTTTTTCGGTTTTTATAGGTTTAGGGTTTAGGGCTATGGTTTTTTTTTGTGTTTTTAGGGTTTAACTATACGATTTAGTGTTTTATAGGGTTTATAGCTTAGCGTTTTTAGATTTAGGGGTTCTTGAGTTTTTTAGGGTTAAGTGTTTATTAGGGTTTTTTAGAGTTTAGGGTTTTCGGCTTAGGGTTTTGTTATGTAGCTATGATTTACGGTTTACAAATTTTTAGAATTTATAGTTTAGAGTTTTTGGGTTTTGTAGGGGTTCTAAATGGCAGTTAGGGGTTTTTAGGTCGATTTTAGGGTTTATATGATTTATGGTTTCATAAGGTTAAGGGTTTAGGGTTTCTTAGGGCTTTAGGTTTAGGATTTAGGGTTTTCAGAGGGTTTTAGGTTATGGGTTTTGGTTAATGGTTTTAGCAAGGTTTTTAGGGTTTAGGGCTTTGGATTTTTAGTTGAATGATTTTTAGGGTTTTTATTGGTTTTAGAGTTTAGGGCTTAGAATGATTTTTATGTGTATTTTTAGGGTTTAGCATATACGATTTGAGGGATTTATAGGGTTTATATATTAGAGTTTTTTAGGTTTAGCGGATTTTGGGTTTTTAAGGTTTTTAATGGTTAAGTGTTACTTAGTGTTAAGGGTTTAGGGCTTAGGGTTTATTTCTGTATTTTAGTTTTATGGTCTACGGATTTTTAGAACTTAGGGTTTAGAGATTACGGTTTCGTATGCGTTTTAAATTGTTTTTAGAGTTTCTTTTAGGGTTTATAGGCTTTACAGTTTCTTATAGTTAAGGGTTTAGGGTTTTAGGTTTAGGATTTACGGTTTTA
Organism: Solanum verrucosum; assembly: GCF_900185275.1. Lineage (NCBI taxonomy): Eukaryota > Viridiplantae > Streptophyta > Magnoliopsida > Solanales > Solanaceae > Solanum > Solanum verrucosum. The sequence continues at coordinate 11,409 of NW_026019593.1, forward strand.
GGTTAGGGTTTAGGGTTTAGTTCTTAGAAATATTTTATTTTTAGGGTTTTATTGTAAGGGTTTTATCTAGTTTTTAAGGGTTTAGGACTTTGGATTTTTAAGGTTAATGCTTTTTAGGGTTTTATAGGTTTTAGAGTTTAGGGCTTAGGGTTTTATTTTGTATTTTTTAGGGTTTAACATATTTGAATTAGGGCTTCATAAGGTTACGAGCTTAAAGTTTTTTAGGTTTAGCGATTTTTGGGTTACTAAGGGTTTTTTAAACGGTTAAGTGTTTCTTAGGGTTTAGGGTTTAAGGCTTAGGGTTTATTTGTGTATTTTAGTTTTAGGGTTTACCGATTTTTAGGATTTAAGGTTTACAGATTAGGGTTTAGTAGGGGTTTTAAATGGGTTTTAGGGTTTCTTTAGGGTTTATAGGAATTAGGGTTTCTTAAAGTTTAGGATTTAGGGTTTTAGGTTAGGGTATAGGTTTTAGGGATTAGTGTTTTTGTATGTTTAGAGTTTTAGATTAAGGTTTTTAACTAAGGTTTTACACTTTAAGGCACTAGGTAGGTTAATGTTTTTTAGTATTTTATAGGTTCAGGGTTTAGGGCTAAGGTTTTTTTGTGTTTTTAGGGTTTATCTTATATGATTTACGGCTTTATAGGGTTTATAGCTTAGAGTTTTTTAGATATAGGGGTTCTTGAGTTTTTTAGGGTTAAGTGTTTCTTAGGGTTAAGTGTTTGTTAGGGTTTTTTAGAATTTAGGGTTTTGGGTTTAGGGCTTTGTTATGTAGCTATGGTTTACGATTTACAGATTTTTAGAATTCAGAGTTTACTTCTTTGGGTTTTGTTGGGGTTTTAAATGGTATTTAGGGTTTTTAGGTTCCATTTTAGGGTTTATAGGATTTATGATTTCCTAAGGTTAAGGGTTTATGGTTTCTTAGGGATTTAGGTTTAGGAATTAGGGTTTTCGGAGGGGGTTTTTGAGGTTATGGGTTTTGGGTTAAGGGTTTTATGAACGTTTTTAGGGTTTAGGGCTTTGCATTTTTAGTTTAATGATTTTTAGGGTTTTATAGGTTTTGGAGTTTAGGCTTAGGGTTTAGGGCTTTGGATATTTAATGTTAATGCTTTTTAGGGTTTTATAGGTTTTAGAGTTTAGGACTTAGGGTTTTATTTCGTGTTTTTTTAGGGTTTAACATATACAGATTAGGGTTTCTTAGAGTTAAGAGCTTAAACTTTTTTTGGTATAGCGGTTTTTGTGTTTTTAAAGGTTAAGTGTTTCTTAGGGTTTTGGGTTTAAGGCTTAGTGTTTATTTGTGTATTTTAGTTTTAGGGTTTACGGATTTTTAGGATTTAGGGTTTATAGATTAGGGTTTTGTAGGGGTTTTAAATGGGTTTTGGGATTTCTTTAGGGTTTCCTAAAGTTTAGGATTTAGGGTTATAGGTTTTGGATTTAGGGTTTTAGGTTAGGGTATAGGGTTTAGGTTTTAGGGATTAGTGTTTTTGTAGGTTTAGGGTTTTAGGCTAAGGTTTTTATATAGGTTTTTACGGTTAGGGCTCTGGGTAGGTTAATGTTTTTTAGGATTTTTATAGGTTAAGGGTTTAGGGCTATGGTTTTTTTGTGTTGAAAGTTTT
>NW_026019594.1:0-65196 GCF_900185275.1 Solanum verrucosum
CTAAGAAATCCTAAATCCTAAGAAAACTAAATACTAAAAACTACAAAATTTTTTTTTAAAAATCTTAAATCTAACAAACCTAAACCCTAAACCATAGAAAAACCCTAGACCTAAACACTAAACCCTAAACCCTAAATGACCCAAAAAAAATCTAGGAGACCTTAAATGTTAAACTCAAACCCTAAGAAACCCAAACCCTAAACCTTAGGGATAAACCCCCATAAATCCAATTTCTTAAAAATACCTAAGAAACCCTAAAACATTTAAAAACCTTAATCATAAAAATCATAAACATAAAAAAAAACCATAAACTCTAAAAAACTCTTAACCTAAAATCCGAAGCCCTAAATCCTAAACCAAAAAATTCTAAGAAACTCTAAATCTTAAACCCTTATAAACCCTAATACCCTAAAACCTATGATCCTAAACCCTAAAAAATCACTAAGAAAACCTAAACCCTAAAAATCACAAAGAAAACCTAAACACTAAAAAACATAAAAAAAAAACATAAAAACCCCTCAACCTAAAGAACAATAAATCCCAAACCCTAAACCTTGAACCCTAAACCCTTAAAAATCATAAGCCCAAAAACCCAAACCCTAAGAAATCCCCAAAGCCTAAACCTAAAAAAGTACTAAGAAACCCAAAACCCTAAAAAACAACAAAGAAAGCATAAAAAACATTAAAACCTAGAAAACCTCTAAAAAATCTTAAACCTAACAAACCTAAACCCTATTCTAGAAAATCCCTAAACTTAAAACAATAAACCCTACACCTTAAATGACCCAAAAAAGACCTAGGAGACATTAAATGTTCAATTCGAAACCTAAGAAACCTAAACCCTAAGCCTTAGGGATAAACCTAAGACTTATGAAACTCTAAGAAGCCCTAAACCATAAGAAATCCTAAATCCTAAGCAAAACTAAACACTAAAAAACTACAAAAAAACCTTTAAAAACTCTAAACCTAAAAAATATTAAACCTAACAAACCTTAACTCTAAACAATAGAAAAACCCTAAACCTAAACACTAAACCCTACACCCTAAATGACCCAAAAAAAACATAGGAGACGTTAAATGTTAAACTAAAACCCAAAAAAACCAAAACCCTAAACCTTAGGGATAAACCCCTAACCCTAAACCTTATGAAACTCTAAGAAGCCCTAAATCCTAAGAAAAGCTAAACACTAAAAACCTTTAAAACCTAAACACTAAACCCTACACCCTAACGGACCCCAAAAAAAACCTAGGGGACCTTAAATGTTAAACTCAAATCCTAAGAAACTTAAACCCTAAACCTTAGGGATAAACCCCCAACCCTAAGCTTTATGAAACTGTAAGAAGCCCTAAACCCTAAGAAATCCTAATTCCTAAGAAAAGCAAAGCACTAAAAACCTTTATAACCCTAAAACTAAAAATCTCAAAAACAAACCTAAAAAACCCTAAGAAAATTCCTTAATCTAAAACCCCAAGTCCTTACCCCTTAGAGATCATATATCGTAAAAACAATAATGATCCCAAAAAATCTTTAACAATCCTACATTTAAAAAAACACTTAACCGAATTTTTTAAAGAAAAACTTAAGCTCTAAACCCTAACCTAAAAACCCTTAACCAAAAACCTAAACTCTTCTTAATCATGTTCAAATTATATCATTGTTCAATATGCTCTATTCAGTTACATATATTTGTTCAGATTTATCATGTCATGCATGGTCAGAATCTTTCAACTACTGATACATAGTCTACGCTACATCTTCTCTTGATGTAGGTTTAGGTCCTTAGCATTCAGATCACGCGGAGACCGGTTACCGATTCGTATTCAGCAATATAATTGGTGAGTCCTCATTTTTCGAGGATGATTTACACGTTTTATATTCAGTCTTTCATTTTAGTTTCAGTTTTGCTAGAGTTAGCTGGGGGATATCCCAACATCTCTAGTCAGTTAGGGGCTTTTATTCATACATTATTTTTGTCACTCCCCGAGATTACCCACTTGACGTAACACGAGACCTAGGATCACGAGTGACGCCAAGCTCACCTTGAGTTGGCATATCATATGCATATTAGATCTACACCTTTAAAATCCTAAACCTAAGAAATCTGAAATCCCTAACAAACCCTTAACCCTAAGTAATACTAAACCCTATACTTTAGGTTAACCCCAAGACTTATGAAACACCAACAAACCCTAAAGCCTAGAAACAACTTTTAAAAACACTAAACCTAAAAACACCCTTATAATCCCTAATCCCTAAAAAATCTAAATTTAAAATCCTAAGCCATAATACCCAAAGAAACCCTAAGCCGTAAGAACCCCTAAACAGTAAAAAATCATAACAATCTTGAAAATCCCTTTTAAAATACTAAACCTAAAAAATTCAACAAAAACTTTATCCTTAAACCTTAAAATCCCTCAGATAAAATCTTACACCTTATACCGAAAGAAATTTTAAACCCTTCCGCCTAAAACATAGGGCTAAACCCTAAGAAACCCTAAACTTTATGAAATAAAAGAAACCCTAAAAAACTTTTAAAACCCTAAACTTTTGAAAACCCAAAACCTTATAAATCCCCTAAGATCTAAGAACCCCTTAATCGTTAAAATACCATAGAAATCCTAAACACCTTAAAACCCTATACTTAAATATTCCTCTAAACCTAATAAAACACTAGAAAATCTTAAGCCCAAAACCCTATATCCTAAAAGCCCTTAAAAAAACCAAACCCTAAGAAATGTTAATCTTAAATAATATACCTAAGAAACTCTAAATCCTTAACTCTAAATCATAGGGCTAAACCTTAAACCCAAACCATATGGAATCCTAAGAAACCCTAAACCCTAAAATCCATTTAAACACCTACAACTATAATACCCGGAAAAAAAAACCCTTTAAAACCATAAGCCCTAGAAAAAACCCTAAACTTAAAATCCTATACCCTATATTAGGACTACGTAACCCTAAATCTTAATAAATCCAATTTCTTAAAAATACCTAAGAAACCCTAAAACATTTAAAAACCTTAATCATAAAAATCATAAACATAAAAAAAAACCATAAACTCTTAACCCTAAATCCGAAGCCCAGAATTTTAAACCAACAAACTCTAAATCTTAAACCCTTATAAACCCTAATACCCTAAAACCTATGATCCTAAACCCTAAAAAATCACTAAGAAAACCTAAACCCTAAAAATCACAAAGAAAACCTAAACACTAAAAAACATAACAAAAAAAAACTTAAAAAACCCTAAACCTAAAGAACAATAAATCCAAAACTCTAAACCTTCAACCCTAAACCCTTAAAAATCATAAGCCCAAAACCCAAACCCTAAGAAAATCTCAAACCCTAAATCCAAAAAAGCACTAAGAAACCCAAAACTCTTAAAAACAACAAAGAAAAACTTAAAAAACATTAAAACGTAGAAAACCTCTAAAGAATCTTAAACCTAACAAACCTAAAACCTATTCTAGAAAAACCCTATACCTAAAACACTAAACCCTACACCCTAAATGATCCAAAAAAAACCTAGGAAACCTTAAATGTTTAATTCAAACCCTAAGAAACCTAAACCCTAAACCTTAGGGATAAACCCCCAACTCTAAGCCTTATGAAACTGTAAGAAGCCCTAAACCCTAAGAAATCCTAAATCCTAAGAAAAACTAAACACTAAAAAACTACAAAAAAATTTTTAAAAACTCTAAACCTAAAATATCATAAACCTAACAAACCTAAATCCTAAACCATAGAAAAACGCTGAACCTAAACACTAAACCCTACACCCTAAATGATCTAAAACAAACCTAGCTGACCTTAAATGTTAAACTCAAACCCTAAACCTTTGGGATAAACACCCAACCCTAAGCCTTATGAAACTGTAAGAATCCCTAAGAAGCCCTAAATCCTAAGAAAAGCTAACAACTAAAAATCTTTAAAACCTAAACACTAAACCCTACACCCTAAATGACCCAAAAAAAACCTAGGAGACCTTAAATGTTAAACTCAAACCCTAAAAAACCAAAACCCTAAACCTTAGGGATAAACCCCTAACCCTAAACCTTATGAAACTCTAAGAAGCCCTAAATCCTAAGAAAAGCTAAACACTAAAAACCTTTAAAACCTAAACACTAAACCCTACAGCCTAACGGACCCAAAAAAAACCTAGGGGACCTTAAATGTTAAACTCAAATCCTAAGAAACTTAAACCCTAAACCTTAGGGATAAACCCCCAACCTTAGGCCTTATGAAACTGTAAGAAGCCCTAAACCCTAAGAAATCCTAAATCCTAAGAAAAGCAAAGCACTAAAAACCTTTATAACCCTAAAACTAAAAATCCCGAAAACAAACCTTAAAAACCGTAAGAAAATTCCTTAATCTAAAACCCCAAGTCCTTAGCCCTTAGAGATCATATATAGTGAAAACAATAATGATCCCAAAAAATCTTTAACAATCCTAGATTGAAAAAAACTCTTGACCGAATATTTTTTAGAAAAAACTTAAGCTCTAAACCCTAACCTAAAAACCTTAACCAAAAACCTAAACTATTCTTAATCATGTTAAGATTATATCATTGTTCAATATGCTCTATTCAGTTACATATATTTGTTCAGATTTATCATGTCATGCATGCTCAGAATCTTTCCACTACTGATACATAGTCTACGCTACATCATCTCTTGATGTAGGTTCAGGTCCTTAGCATTCAGATCACGCGGACATCGGGTACCGATCCGTATTCTGCAATATCAGTGGTGAGTCCTCATTTTTCGAGGATGATTTACACGTTTTATATTCAGTCTTTCATTTTAGTTTCAGTTTTGCTAGAGTTAGCTGGGGGGATGTCCCAACATCTCTAGTAAGTTAGGGGCTTTTATTCATACATTGTTTTTGTCACTCCCCGAGGTTACCCACTTGACGTAACACGAGACCTGGGATCACGAGTGACGCCAAGCTCACCTTGAGTTGGCATATCATATGCATATTAGATCAACACCTTTAAAATCCTAAACCTAAGAAATATGAAATCCCTAACAAACCCTTAACCCTAAGTAATACTAAACCCTAAACTTTAGGTTAACCCCAAGACTTATGAAACACCAACAAACCCTAAAGCCTAAAAACAACTTTAAAAAACACTAAACCTAAAAACACCTTTATAATCCGTAATCCCTAAAAACTATAAATTTAAAATCCTATGCCATAATACCGAAAGAAACCCTACGCCGTAAGAGCCCCTAAACAGTAAAAAATCATAACAATCATGAAAACCCCTTTTAAAATGCTAAACCTAAAAAATTCAACAAAAACTTTAGCCTTAAACCTTAAAATCCCTTGGATAAAAACTTACACCTTATACCCAATGAAATTTTAAACCCTTCCGCCTAAACCTTAAGGCGAAACACTAAGAAACCCTAAACTCTATGAAATAAATGAAACCCTAAAAAACTTTTAAAACCCTAAACTTTTAAAAACCCAAAACCCTATTAATCCCCTAAGATCTAAGAACCCCTTAATCGTTAAAATACCATAGAAATCCTAAACACCTTAAAACCCTATACTTAAATATTCCTCTAAACCTAATAAAACACTAGAAAATCTTAAACCCAAAACCCTATATCCTAAAAACCCTTAAAAAAACCAAACCCTAAGAAATCTTAAACGCTAAATAATATACCCTAAGAAACTCTAAATCCTTAACTCTAAATCATAGGGCTAAACCTTAAACCCAAACCATATGGAATCCTAAGAAACCCTAAACCCTAAAATCCATTTAAACACCTACAACTATAATACCCGGAAAAAAAACCCTTTAAAACCATAAGCCCTAGAAAAAAACCCTAAACTTAAAATCCTATACCCTATATTAGGACTACGTAACCCTAAATCTTAATAAATCCAATTTCTTAAAAATACCTAAGAAACCCTAAAATATTTAAAAACCTTAATCATAAAATTCATAAACACAAAAAAAAACCATAAACTCTAAAAAACTCTTAACCTAAAATCCGAAGCCCTAAATCCTAAACCAAGAAACTCTAAGAAACTCTAAATCTTAAACCCTTATAAACCCTAATACCCTAAAACCTATGATCCTAAACCCTAAAAATCACTAAGAAAACCAAACCCTAAAAATCACAAAGAAAACCTAGACACTAAAAAACATAAAAAAAAAACTTAAAAACCCCTAAACCTAAAGAACAATAAATCCCAAACTCTAAACCTTGAACCTAAACCCTTAAAAATCATAAGCCCAAAACCCAAACCCTAAGAAAGCCCCAAACCCTAAACCTAAAAAAGTACTAAGAAACCCAAAACCCTAAAAAACAACAATGAAAAGCATAAAAAACATTAAAACATAGAAAACCTCTAAAAAATCTTAAACCTAACAAACCTGAACCCTATTCTAGAAAATCCCTAAACTTAAAACAATAAACCCCACACCTTAAATGACCCAAAAAAGACCTAGGAAACCTTAAATATTCAATTCGAAACCTAAGTAACCTAAACCCTAAACCTTAGGGATAAACCTAAGACTTATGAAACTCTAAGAATCCCTAAACCATAAGAAATCCTAAATCCTAAGCAAAACTAAACACTAAAAAACTACAAAAAAACCTTTAAAAACTCTAAACCTAAAAAATATTAAACCTAACAAACCTTAACTCTAAACAATAGAAAAACCCTAAACCTAAACACTAAACCCTACACCCTAAATGACCTAAAAAAAACCTAGGAGACCTTAAATGTTAAACTCAAACCCTAAAAAACCAAAACCCTAAACCTTGGGGATAAACCCCTAACCCTAAACCTTAGGAAACTCAAAGAAGCCCTAAATCCTAAGAAAAGCTAAACACTAAAAACCTTTAAAACCTAAACACTAAACCCTACACCCTAACGGACCCAAAAAAAAACCTAGGGGACCTTAAATGTTAAACTCAAATCCTAAGAAACTTAAACCCTAAACCTTAGGGATAAACCCCCAACCCTAAGCCTTATGAAACTGTAAGAAGCCCTAAACCCTAAGAAATCCTAATTCCTAAGAAAAGCAAAGCACTAAAAACCTTTATAACCCTAAAACTAAAAATCTAAAAAACAAACATAAAAAACCCTAAGAAAATTCCTTAATCTAAAACCCCAAGTCGTTACCCCTTAGAGATCATATATCGTAAAAACAATAATGATCCCAAAAAATCTTTAACAATCCTAGATTGAAAAAAACTCTTGACCGAATTTTTTTTAGACAAACTTAAGCTCTAAACCCTAACCTAAAAACCCTTAACCAAAAACCTAAACTCTTCTTAATCATGTTCAGATTATATCATTGTTCAATCTGCTCTATTCAGTTACATATATTTGTTCAGATTTATCATGTCATGCATGCTCAAATTCTTTCAACTACTGATACATAGTCTACGCTACATCTTCTCTTTATGTAGGTTCAGGTCCTTAGCATTCAGATCACGCGGAGATCGATTACCGATCCATATTCAGCAATATCAGTGGCGAGTCCTCGTTTTTCGAGGATGATTTACACGTTTTATATTCAGTATTTCATTTTAGTTTCAGTTTTGCAAGAGTTAGCTGGGGGATGTCCCATAATGTCTAGTCAGTTAGGGGCTTTTATTCATACATTGTTTTTGTCACTCCCCGAGGTTACCCACTTGACGTAACACGAGACCTGGGATCACGAGTGACGCCAAGCTCACCTTGAGTTGGCATATCATATGCATATTAGATCAACACCTTTAAAATCCTAAACCTAAGAAATATGAAATCCCTAACAAACCCTTAACCCTAAGTAATACTAAACCCTAAATTTTAGGTTAACCCCAAGACTTATGAAACACCAACAAACCCTAAAGCCTAAAATCAACTTTAAAAAACACTAAACCTAAAAACACCTTTATAATCCCTAATCCCTAAAAACTATAAATTTAAAATCCTATGCCATAATACCCAAAGAAACCCTACGCCGTAAGAACCCCTAAACAGTAAAAAATCATAACAATCTTGAAAACCCCTTGTAAAATGCTAAACCTAAAAAATTCAACAAAAACTTTAGCCTTAAACCTTAAAATCCCTTGGATAAAAACTTACACCTTATACCCAAAGAAATTTTAAACCCTTCCGCCTAAACCTTAGGGCTAAACCCTAAAAACCCTAAACTCTATGAAATAAAAGAAACCCTAAAAAACTTTTAAAACCCTAAACTTTTAAAAACCCAAAACCCTTAAAATCCCCTAAGATCTAAGAACCCCTTAATCGTTAAAATACCATAGAAATCCTAAACACCTTAAAACCCTATACTTAAATATTCCTCTAAACCTAATAAAACACTAGAAAATCTTAAGCCCAAAACCCTATATCCTAAAAACCCTTAAAAAAACCAAACCCTTAGAAATCTTAAACGCTAAATAATATACCCTAAGAAACTCTAAATCCTTAACTCTGAATCATAGGGCTAAACCTTAAACCCAAACCATATGGAATCCTAAGAAACCCTAAACCCTAAATCCATTTAAACACCTACAACTATAATACCCGGAAAAAAAAAACCCTTTAAAACCATAAGCCCTAGAAAAAACCCTAAACTTAAAATCCTATACCCTATATTAGGACTACGTAACCCTAAATCTTAATAAATCCAATTTCTTAAAAATACCTAAGAAACCCTAAAACATATAAAAACCTTAATCATAAAACTCATAAACATAAAAATAAACCATAAACTCTAAAAACTCTTAACCTAAAATCAGAAGCCCTAAATCCTAAACCAAGAAACTCTAAGAAACTCTAAATCTTAAACCCTTATAAACCCTAATACCCTAAAACCTATGATCCTAAACCCTAAAAAATCACTAAGAAAACCTAAACCCTAAAAATCACAAAGAAAACCTAAACACTAAAAAACATAAAAAAAAAAACTTAAAAACCCCTAAACCTAAAGAACAATAAATCCCAAACTCTAAACCTTGAACCCTAAACCCTTAAAAATCATAAGCCCAAAACCCAAACCCTAAGAAAGCCCCAAACCCTAAACCTAAAAAAGTACTAAGAAACCCAAAATCCTAAAACACAACAAAGAAAAGCATAAAAAACATTAAAACCCAGAAAACCTCTAAAAAATCTTAAACCTAACAAACCTGAACCCTATTCTAGAAAATCCCTAAACTTAAAACAATAAACCCTACACCTTAAATGACCCAAAAAAGACCTAGGAGACCTTAAATGTTCAATTCGAAACCTAAGAAACCTAAACCCTAAACCTTAGGGATAAACCTAAGACTATGAAACTCTAAGAAGCCCTAAACCATAAGAAATCCTAATTCCTAAGCAAAACTAAACACTAAAAAACTACAAAAAAACATTTAAAAACTCTAAACCTAAAAAATATTAAACCTATAAAACCTTAACTCTAAACCATAGAAAAACCCTAAACCTAAACCCTAAACCCTACACCCTAAATGACCCAAAAAAAACCTAGGAGACCTTAAATGTTAAATTCAAACCCTAAAAAACCAAAACCCTAAACCTTAGGGATAAACCCCTAACCCTAAACCTTATGAAACTCTAAGAAGCCCTAAATCCTAAGAAAAGATAAACACTAAAAACCTTTAAAACCTAAACACTAAACCCTACACCATAACGGACCCAAAAAAACTCTTGACCGAATTTTTGTTAGAAAAATTTAAGCTCTAAACCCTAACCTAAAAACCCTTAACCAAAAACCTATACTCTTCTTAATCATGTTCAGATTATATCATTGTTGAATATGCTCTATTCAGTTACATATATTTGTTCATATTTATCATGTCATGCATGCTTAGAATCTTTCAACTACTGATACATTGTCTACGCTACATCTTTTCTAGATGTAGGTTCAGGTCCTTAGCATTCATATCACGCGGAGATCTGTTACCGATCCGTATTCAGCAATATTCAGTCTTTCATTTTAGTTTCAATTTTTCTAGAGTTAGCTGGGGGGATATCCCAACATCTCTAGTCAGTTAGGGGCTTTTATTCATACATTGTTTTTGTCACTCCCCGAGGTTACCCACTTGACGTAACACGAGACCTAGGATCACGAGTGACGCCATGCTCACCTTGAGTTGGCATATCATATGCATATTAGATCAACACCTTTAAAATCTTAAACCTAAGAAATTTGAAATCCCTAACAAACCCTTAACCCTAAGTAATACTAAACCCTAAACTTTAGGTTAACCCCAAGACTTATGAAACACCAACAAACCCTAAAGCCTAAAAACAACTTAAAATACACAAACCCTAAAAACACCCTTATAATCCTAATCCCTTAAAACTATAAATTTAAAATCCTATGCCATAATACCCAAAGAAACCCTAAGCCGTAAAAACCCCTAAACAGTAAAAAACCATAACAGTCTTGAAAAACCCTTTTAAAATGCTAAACCTAAAAAATTCAACAAAAAATTTAGCCTTAAACCTTAAAATCCCTTGGATAAAAACTTAAACCTTATACCCAAAGAAATTTTAAACCCTTCCGCCTAAACCTTAGGGCTAAACCCTAAGAAACCCTAAACTCTATGAAATAAATGAAACCCTAAAAAACTTTTAAAACCCTAAACTTTTAAAAACCCAAAACCCTATAAATCCCCTAAGATCTAAGAACCCCTTAATCGTTAAAATACCATAGAAATCCTAAACACCTTAAAACCCTATACTTAAATATTCCTCTAAACCTAATAAAACACTAGAAATTGAATGTGATGCTTCAGGTGTTGGTATAGGTGGTGTGTTGATGCAAGAAGGAAAACCATTAGCTTTCTTTAGTGAAAGTTAAAGGGAGCTACACTCAAGTACTCAACTTATGACAAGGAATTGTATGCACTTGTGCGAGTGTTGGCTCATTGGCAACACTACTTGTGGCACAAAGAGTTCGTGATAAGGACCGATCATGAGTCTATGAAGCATCTCAAGGGTCAATCCAAGTTGAACCAGCGACATGCTAAGTGGGTTGAATTCATTGAAACGTTTCCATATGTGATCAACTACAAGCAAGGCAAGGAAAATGTGGTAGCGGATGCTCTATCACGAAGGTTTGTATTGGTCAATACCTTGGTTTCTAGAATGATGGGGTTTGAAAGCTTAAAGGGATTTTATTCTATGGATTCCGACTTCAAAGATACCTTTGATAATCTTAGTCAAGGGAAGCGAGTTGATAGTTACCAATTGGTTGATGGTTTCTTGTTCAAAGATGGCCGAGCATGTGTTCCCATGAGCTCATGGAGAGAGTTATTTGTCAAGGAGGCTCATAGTGGTGGTTTGATGGGACACTTTGGGGTACCAAAAACACTTGATATTCTTAAGGAGCAGTTCTTTTGGCCCAAGATGAAGCATGATGTGGAGAGGATTTGTGGACAATGTCTAGAATGTAAGCAAGCCAAATCCACGACTAGGCCCCAAGGTAAGTATACTCCTCTTCCTACTCCAAATGGTCCGTGGATAGATATTTCTATGGACTTTGTGTTGGGACTTCCTAGGACTAAAAGAGGACATGATAATATATTTGTGGTAGTGGATAGATTTTCTAAAATGGCTCATTTTATTCCATGCCATAAATGTGATGATGCATCCCATGTAGCATCTTTGTTTGTTATCAATGTGCTTAAATTGCATGGAGTCCTCAAACCATTGTTAGTGATAGGGACTCCAAGTTTCTTAGTCATTTTTGGAAGAGTCTATGGGGTACACTTGGTACCAAACTTATGTTCTCTACTTCTTGCCATCCTCAAACGGATGGACAAACTGAAGTAGTCAATCGGACTCTTGGAAGCATGCTTCGATGCATGATTAGAGGAACCCCAACTACTTGGGAAGACCGTTTACCCTTGAGTGAATTTGCATATAATCGGTCTTTCCACTCCTCTATTGGAATGTCTCCATTTGAGGCATGTTATGGTTTTAAACCTTTGTTTCCATTAACCATGATTCCTTTGTCTAGCAATGTTGTTGTGAGCCTAGATGCCAAGAAAAGGGCAAAGGAGATGATGAACATTCATGCCAAGGTCAAAGAGGCCATTGAAAAGAACAATTCAAAGGTGGCCATTCGAAAGAATCGAGGGAGAAAGGAAGTGATCTTCAATCCAGATGATTGGGTGTGGGTGCATTTCTGAAAGGAGAGGTTTCCACAAGTACGAAAAGGGAAGCTAAGCCCAAGAGGGAATGGACCCTTCAAAGTACTCAAGAGAATCAATGACAATGCTTACATGATTGACCTACCAAGTGAGTATAATGTTCATAATGTTTTCAATGTTAGTGATTTGTCTCCTTGTGTTGTAGGTGATCCTTTGGATTCGAGGACGAATCATTTTCAAGAAGGGGAGGATGATAACATGGGCAGCATGGATGACACTAACATGAGTTGCATATACCCCTCAAGACCATTCACACGGAGTCAAGCAAAGGATCTCCAAGGCCTACAAGCAATGTTCATGAAAAGGGAAGCATTAGAGGAGCTTGAATGTCACCAAAGAAAAACATACAATGTGTGTAAGGTACACCAAAATGAGAAGGAAGAAGGAAAGAGGCCATGTGTGGAAATGACCATTTCATGAATTCAAGAATTCATAAAAGAAGGCAACCAAACAAGACCCTTATCTCATTAAGGGTAAAATTGTCAAAAAGTGTCTTGTTTATTTTTTTAGTATAAATAGTAGTCTCTTTTATTTTGGGAAGACTTAGACTATATTGAATATTGACTCTCAAATTATAGTATCTTCTTAGTGAGTAATTAGGGTGAACTCTTGGGATTGCTTGTTAACTTCTTGTGTTTGATTAATCAAAGTGTTACCCCTTTGTGATTCTTGGTTTCATTTGATTATTCTTCTTTGGGTTGAATTTAGGTTGTTGAAGTCAATTGGGAGGTGAGGGTTTTAGTCCCTTGTTGCCCATAATTTTAATAACTTGAGTATTAATCCACATATCTTTTCTTTCTTTATTCCTTTCCTTCCTTGATCGTTATCATTTGGTATCAAGAGCCTAGGTTTAGATTTGTTCTTACAAATCTAGTCTTGGTTTTAAAAAAGAGTCCAAAAAAATTGTCAAAAAAAAAAAATGATTTTTTTTTATTTTGATTTATTGTTTTTGACACTAGATTCTTGTTCCCTAGTGTTTTTTGAGTCTAGGTTTCAAATTTTGTTCAATTTGGAGTTGTAGAAGTGAAGTTACCATTGAAGGGTTTCAAGCTTTTCAAACTTTTCAAATTTTAAAAATGGGTCATTTGATTGAGGAGAAATTGAAGGTTAATAATTAGTGGGCTTTGTTCTCTTAGTTGAAGGGAAGAAAATCCTAAATTTTGAGCCAATTTCAAGTTGATTTGAGTGTATTAGGGTTTAGTGTGTGTTCTTGGTGTTCTATGTGTTCTTGGTGTCTTCAACTTGGTCTTGAAAAAGAAGAAAGAAGAAAGTACATTTGATCCAACTTTTCAAGTCAAAGTTGGTCAAAAGTGTTTTTTTTTTTGGGTCCATTAGTGGAATTTTAAAAAAAAAAAAAATGAAATCTGAAAAAAAAAAGAAAAAAAAAAAGTGCCACGTGGACCGACACATCAGCAGCCAGCGCAGCAGACAACCTGCCAGCGACGCCCAGTCGCACCTGACGCGCGTGTGCGTCAGTTTCAGAGACCAAAAACCTGCAGATTTTTTTTAAGACCCCAAAAATATTCTAAGTATGGAAGTTTTTTGGACCTAGAAAATTTTCTAAGTGTCCAAACTTCGTGATTCTTTTTCTAACATTTTTCCCTTCAATTCCTCAACTATTTAACAATTAATTATCATCTTTAATTACTTGTTAACTAGTTTTAATCATCAAATGATCCAATCAAAGTCTTACAAGTGATGGACTTCTTTGAGGCATAATTTTTTTTCTAAGTGTCCAAATTCACTTCTTTTTCTTCTAAACTCATTTTTCTTCTAATTTTAAGCTATTTAACAATCAATTAACATCTTTAATTACTTTTAACTAGTTTTTAATCATTAAATCTTTTATTTGATCCTTCAAAGTAAGTAACAAGAAGTAATTCTTCTACTTTTGTTACTTGGTTTATTTTGAGTCCGACTTTTTTGGTACTTCTTTCTTCTACTTTATCCATCTTAATTCGTTGATAACCTTCTTGATTCAAGTCCGTTAGTTTTTTTCTTTTTCTTTTTTTTGGGTCGTCCTTCTTTCAAGAGTCGCAAGAATCCACTCCATCACAAAGGATAGGTGGTCTTGAGTTGATTGAACCGAGCTAGTTCACTATCAATTTTGAGACGACACCATAGAAGGTGAGTTGAGAGCTACATACGAGTGACGTGAGGCTTTTCTACTAATCTCGTTTGTTGAGTTTTGTAGGTATCATGTCTAATACAAGTCCAATTGGGGAGAGCTCGGAGAACATCATGGAGGTTCTCGCCAACATCTCTAAGCAAGTAGCGGAAATGAATGGAAGGATGGGAGGTATGGAGGAAAGGTTGGTACGGGTGGAAAATGAGAATAGAAGGAAAGCAATTCAACCCGAATATGAGGAGATAAGGAGGGCATCGGTGCATTCCACCATCCTTGCTCCGGGACAAGCTCATAATCTATGTTCTCCTCCACAAAGCCGAACCCGAAACTACCAACGCCCCACTTTCCAAACTCCCAACCCTCCAAACCACCTAAGACAACCTATGCCACATCCAAATCCACAACCCTATCACCCGCCACATGAGAATCTTCCTTTTGTGGCCAACCAAGTCCAATACCAAACACCATTTCGAAATGATTCAAATGCATATTTTCATAAACCTACATCACATTCACAAAATGCACCACAAATGCCCTACCAAGACTACCAATACCAAAATCCTCTCTATGATGAAATTCATGAGTAGTTCAATAATGATGAGTTTTGGGAGCTTAGGGGTAGGGATGGAAATGGAGTACGAAGGGAAGGAGTACGACCTCGGGACTTGGGGTGGGACCAAGGCATAGGAGATCAAGAATATGGGAATAGAGGAGATAGAATGGGATATAGAGGAGATAGGATGGGATATAGAGGCGATAGGATGGGAAATAGAGGAAATAGATTTAGGGAGAGGAATGATCATCAAGATAGGGGCTTGAACACTATCAAGGTCACACTTCCAAGGTTCAAAGGAAGTAGTGACCCCGATGAGTTCTTGGAATGGAAAATTCAAAGTGAGCGAAGTATGCTCTCACGCAATTTGAGGGGTACGCATCAACCTGGTGGGAGTCCAAGAGGAGGGAAAGGGAGAGCCATCATAACTACGAGTTACCTACTTGGCAAGAGTTGATTGCACTTATGGAGTTGAGATACTTGACTCCAAACTACTATCAAGAGGTGCTCAAGAAGGTGTACATGTTGAGGCAAGGTACCAAAACTGTGGAAGAATGTTATGATGAGTTTGAGAACTTGCGGATGAAGTCTAAAATTGAAGAGAATATGGAATGTACGGTGATACGATTCGTGGCAAACTTGAGGTATGATATCTTGAAGCCCTTGAAGCTTAAGCACTATGAGACTCTTGAAGCGGCTTTCCATGATGCCTCAAAGGTAGAAGCAGATTTGAAAGAAGAAAAGTCATACAAGGCCAAAAATTCTTTAACTTCCACATGGAGCAAAAGTAGAGATAATTGGAAGACGACATCCTTTAGGGAGCAACCTAAAGGTGGAGGTCAAGTTGCCCAAGTCAAGCTTGATTACAAATCCAAGGCAAGTGAGCAACCACAAGGAGGTAACTATGTTAAACCTAACTTTCCTCGACCCTCTACAATTCAATGCTTTAGATGCCAAGGGAGGGGACATTTTGCTAGTGAGTGTCCAAATAGGAGAACAATTGTTTCTCTTCGTGATGGATATAAGACTGAAGATGAAGATGAGGGTGCAGAAAAAAATGAGGGAGAGGGAGATAGGGGTGAAGGAGAGGAAGGTGCTTCAGGGGATGAAGAAGAAAGGTTGGACGAGAGGGTGAATTTTGCTTGCTTCATGAAGAAGGGAAAGTCTTTGCTTGATGATGATGAAGACTTGAACATGAATGTCAATCTTTCATGTGTTGTGAGAAGAATTATGGGAGCCCTTGCAAAAGAAGAACTTGACCAAAGGGAGAATCTACTTCATGCTAGGTGCAAAATCCAAGATAAAGTGTGTTCTTTAATCATTGATAGCGGGAGTTGCACCAATGTGGTGAGTAGTTCCTTGGTGGAGCGTATGAAAATACAAACCAGCAAGCATCCCAATCCTTATAAGCTACAATGGCTCAACGAGAGTGGAGAGATGAAGGTCCTCAAACAAGCAAGTATTCGGTTTAGTGTGGGAAAGTACAATGAAGAATTGGTTTGTGATGTGGTTCCCATGTTGGCATGTCACCTACTGTTGGGGAGACCTTGGCAATTTGATAGAGATGTTGTGCACCAAGGGAGATCCAACAAATACACTTTTGTGGTTGAAGGTAAAAAGTATGTGCTTGCACCTCTCACTCCATATCAAGTGAGTGAGGACTATCGGGCTATGAAGGAGCTTCGAGAGAGAATAAAAGACGAGGCGGCAACAGGTGAAGGTGAAAGTTCCACCATTGTTCCAAAGGAGGGGAGTGCCTTGGTTAAAAATAATAAGAACATGTGCATGATAGCAAAGCCAAGCAAGTGTTTAAAGGGTGTGGATGAGGAATGCTTTCTAGTGTGCCTTGTCAACACCAACCTTTTGTTACATGCTAACCAAGATACTAGCACTTTGCCTAGTATTATTTCTTCTCTTTTGCAGGGCTATGATGAGCTATTTCCAGATGAGATGCCTGCTGGATTACCACCCTTGAGGGGAATCGAGCACCAAATAGATTTTATACCGGGTTCACAAATCCCCAATCGTCCAGCTTATAGGAGTAACCCGGCAGAAACCAAAGAGCTATCAAGGCAAGTGGAAGAGCTTCTTAAGAAGGGGTTGATCAAAGAAAGCCTAAGTCCTTGTGCCATACCGGTAATTCTTGTTCCCAAAAAGGTTGGCACTTGGAGAATGTGTATTGATTGTAGAGCCGTAAATAAGATCACGGTGAAGTATCGACATCTCATTCCTCGACTTGATGATATGCTTGATGAGCTATGTGGTTCTAGTATTTTCTCCAAGATTGACCTTCGAAGTGGGTATCATCAAATTCGTATGAAACCGGGTGATGAGTGGAAGACGGCCTTCAAGACAAAGTTTGGGCTGTATGAATGGCTTGTGATGCCATTTGGATTGACGAATGCCCCAAGCACTTTCATGAGATTGATGAACCATGTTCTCAAACCCTTCATCAACAAGTTTGTTGTGGTGTATTTTGATGACATACTTGTGTATAGTAAGACAATGGAGGAACATGTATCCCATTTGAAACAAGTGTTTGATGTCCTACTACGAGAGCGTCTCTTTGCTAGTTTCAAGAAATGTTCATTTTGTGTTGATAAAGTTGTGTTTTTGGGTTTTGTGGTTAGTGCAAATGGGATTGAGGTTGATGACGAGAAGGTGGAGTCCATCAAGACTTGGCCGACCCCAACCAGTGCAACTGAGGTAAGAAGTTTTCATGGGTTAGCAAGTTTTTATCGGCGATTTGTGAAGGGCTTTAGTTCAATTGCTGCTCCTTTGACCGAACTGATCAAGAAAGATGTACCTTTCGTATGGGGTGAGAAGCAGGAGAAGTCTTTTCAAGCCTTGAAATTGATGTTGAGTTCTGCACCCTTGCTCCAACTACCCAACTTTGACAAGGCCTTTGAAATTGAATGTGATGCTTCAGGTGTTGGTATAGGTGGTGTGTTGATGCAAGAAGGAAAACCATTAGCTTTCTTTAGTGAAAAGTTAAAGGGAGCTACACTCAAGTACTCAACATATGACAAGGAATGTATGCACTTGTGCGAGTGTTGGTTCATTGGCAACACTACTTGTGGCACAAAGAGTTCGTGATAAGGACCGATCATGAGTCCTTGAAGCATCTCAAGGGGCAATCCAAGTTGAACCAGCGACATGCTAAGTGGGTTGAATTCATTGAAACATTTATAACCCTAAAACAAAAATCTCGAAAACAAACCTTAAAAACCCCAAGAAAATTCCTTAATCTAAAACCCCAAGTCCTTAGCCCTTAGAGATCATATATCGTAAAAACAATAATGATCCCAAAAAATCTTTAACAATCCTAGATTGAAAAAAACTCTTGACCGAATTTTTTTTAGAAAAACTTAAGCTCTAAACCCTAACCTAAAAACCCTTAACCAAAAACCTAAACTCTTCTTAATCATGTTCAGATTATATCATTGTTCAATATGCTCTATTCAGTTACATATATTTGTTCAGATTTATCATGTCATGCATGCTCAGAATCTTTCAACTACTGATACATAGTCTACGCTACATCTTCTCTTGATGTAGGTTCAGGTCCTTAGCATTCAGATCACGCGGAGATCGGTTACCAATCCGTATTCAGCAATATCAGTGGTGAGTCCTCGTTTTTCGAGGATGATTTACACATTTTATATTCAGTCTTTCATTTTAGTTTCAGTTTTGCTAGAGTTAGCTGGGGGGATGTCCCAACATCTCTAGTCAGTTAGGGGCTTTTATTCATACATTGTTTTTGTCACTCCCCGAGGTTACCCACTTGACGTAACACGAGACCTAGGATCACGAGTGACGCCAAGATCACCTTGAGGTGGCATATCATATGCATATTAGATCAACACCTTTAAAATCCTAAACCTAAGAAATCTGAAATCCCTAACAAACCCTTAACCCTAAGTAATACTAAACCCTAAACTTTAGGTTAACCCCAAGACTTATGAAACACCAACAAACCCTAAAGCCTAAAAACAACTTTAAAAAACACTAAACCTAAAAACACCCTTATAATCCCTAATCCCTAAAAACTATAAATTTAAAATCCTATGCCATAATACCCAAAGAAACCCTAAGCCGTAAGAACCCCTAAACAGTAAAAAATCATAACAATATTGAAAACCCCTTTTAAGATGCTAAACCTAAAAAATTCAACAAAAAATTTAGCCTTAAACCTTAAAATCCCTTGGATAAAAACTTACACCTTATACCCAAAGAAATTTTAAACACTTCCGCCTAAACCTTAGGGCTAATCCCTAAGAAACCCTAAACTCTATGAAATAAAAGAAACCCTAAAAAACTTTTAAAACCCTAAACTTTTAAAAACCCAAAACCCTATAAATCCCCTAAGATCTAAGAACCCCTTAATCGTTAAAATACCATAGAAATCCTAAACACCTTAAAACCCTATACTTAAATATTCCTCTAAACCTAATAAAACACTAGAAAATCTTAAGCCCAAAACCTTATATCCTAAAAACCCTTAAAAAAACCAAACCCTAAGAAATCTTAAACACTAAATAATATACCCTAAGAAACTCTAAATCCTTAACTCTAAATCATAGGGCTAAACCTTAAACCCAAACCATATGGAATCCTAAGAAACTCTAAACCCTAAAATCCATTTAAACACCTACAACTATAATACCCGAAAATAAACCCTTTAAAACCATAAGCCCTAGAAAAAACCCTAAACTTAAAATCCTATACCATATATTAGGACTACGTAACCCTAAATCTTAATAATCCAATTTCTTAAAAATACCTAAGAAACCCTAAAACATTTAAAAACCTTAATCATAAAAATCATAAACATAAAAAAAAACCATAAACTCTAAAAAACTCTTAACCTAAAATCCGAAGCCCTAAATCCTAAACCAAGAAACTCTAAGAAACTCTAAATCTTAAACCCTTATAAACCCTAATACCCTAAAACCTATGATCCTAAACCCTAAAAAATCACTAAGAAAACCTAAACCTAAAAATCACAAAGGAAGCCTAAACACTAAAAAACATAAAAAAAAAACTTAAAAACCCCTAAACCTAAAGAACAATAAATCCCAAACTCTAAACCTTGAACCCTAACCCTTAAAAATCATAAGCCCAAAACCCAAACCCTAAGAAAGCCCCAAACCCTAAACCTAAAAAAGTACTAAGAAACCCAAAACCCTAAAAAACAATAATGAAAAGCATAAAAAACATTAAAACCTAGAAAACCTCTAAAAAATCTTAAACCTAACAAACCTGAACCCTATTCTAGAAAATCCCTAAACTTAAAACAATAAACCCCACACCTTAAATGACCCAAAAAAGATCTAGGAAACCATAAATATTCAATTCGAAACCTAAGAACCTAAACCCTAAACCTTAGGGATAAACCTAAGACTTATGAAACTCTAAGAGCCCTAAACCATAAGAAATCCTAAATCCTAAGCAAAACTAAACACTAAAAAACTACAAAAAAACCTTTAAAAACTCTAAACCTAAAAAATATTAAACCTAACAAACCTTAACTCTAAACCATAGAAAAACCTAAACCTAAACACTAAACCCTACACCCTAAATGACCTAAAAAAAACCTAGGAGACCTTAAATGTTAAACTCAAACCCTAAAAAACCAAAACCCTAAACCTTAGGGATAAACCCCTAACCCTAAACCTTATGAAACTCTAAGAAGCCCTAAATCCTAAGAAAAGATAAACACTAAAAACCTTTAAAACCTAAACACTAAACCCTACACCCTAACGGACCCAAAAAAAACCTAGGGGACCTTAAATGTTAAACTCAAATCCTAAGAAACTTAAACCCTAAACCTTAGGGATAAACCCCCAACCCTAAGCCTTATGAAACTGTAAGAAGCCCTAAACCCTAAGAAATCCTAAATCCTAAGAAAGCAAAGTACTAAAAACCTTTATAACCCTAAAACTAAAAATCTGAAACAAACCTTAAAAACCCTAAAAAATTCCTTAATCTAAAACCCCAAGTCCTTAGCCCTTAGAGATCATATATCGTAAAAACAATAATGATCCCAAAAAATCTTTAACAATCCTAGATTGAAAAAAACTCTTGACCGAATTTTTTTTAGAAAAACTTAAGCTCTAAACCCTAACCTAAAAACCCTTAACCAAAAACCTAAACTCTTCTTAATCATGTTCAGATTATATCATTGTTCAATATGCTCTATTCAGTTACATATATTTGTTCAGATTTATCATGTCATGCATGCTCAGAATCTTTCAACTACTGATACATAGTCTACGCTACATCTATTCTTGATGTAGGTTCAGGTCATTAGCATTCAGATCACATGGAGATCGGTTACCGATCCGTACTCAGCAATATCAGTGGTGAGTCCACGTTTTTCGAGGCTGATTTACACGTTTTATATTCAGTCTTTCATTTTAGTTTCAGTTTTGCTAGAGTTAGCTGGGGGGATGTCCCAACATCTCTAGTCAGTTAGGGGCTTTTATTCATATATTGTTTATGTCACTCCCCGATTTACCTATTTGACGTAACACGAGACCTAGGATCACGTGTGACGCCAAGCTCACCTTGAGTTGGCATATCATATGCATATTAGATCAACACCTTTAAAATCCTAAACCTAAGAAATCTGAAATCCCTAACAAACCCTTAACCCTAAGTAATACTAAACCCTAAACTTTAGGTTAACCCCAAGACTTATGAAACACCAACAAACCCTAAAGCCTAAAAACAACTTTAAAAAACACTAAACCTAAAAACACCCTTATAATCCCTAATCCCTAAAAACTATAAATTTAAAATCCTATGCCATAATACCCAAAGAAACCCTAAGCCGTAAGAACCCTTAAACAGTAAAAAATCATAACAATCTTGAAAACCCCTTTTAAAATGCTAAACCTAAAAAATTCAACAAAAACTTTAGCCTTAAACCTTAAAATCCCTTGGATAAAAACTTACACCTTATACCCAAAGAAATTTTAAACCCTTCCGCCTAAACATTAGGGCTAAACCCTAAGAAACCCTAAACTCTATGAAATAAAAGAAACCCTAAAAAACTTTTAAAACCCTAAACTTTTAAAAACCCAAAACCCTATAAATCCCCTAACATCTAAGAACCCCTTAATCGTTAAAATACCATAGAAATCCTAAACACATTAAAAGCCTATACTTAAATATTCCCCTAAACCTAATAAAACACTAGAAAATGTTAAGCCCAAAATCCTATATCCTAAAAACCCTTAAAAAAACCAAACCCTAAGAAATCTTAAACGCTAAATAATATACCCTAAGAAACTCTAAATCCTTAACTCTAAATCATAGGGCTAAACCTTAAACCCAAACCATATGGAATCCTAAGAAACCCTAAACCCTCAAATCCATTTAAACACCTACAACTATAATACCCGGAAAACAAAACCCTTTAAAACCATAAGCCCTAGAAAAAACCCTAAACTTAAAATCCTATACCCTATATTAGGACTACGTAACCCTAAATCTTAATAAATCTAATTTCTTAAAAATACCTAAGAAACCCTAAAACATATAAAAACCTTAATCATAAAAATCATAAACATAAAAATAAACCATAACCTCTAAAAAACTCTTAACCTAAAATCCGAAGCCCTAAATCCTAAACCAAGAAACTCTAAGAAACTCTAAATTTTAAACCCTTATAAACCCTAATACCCTAAAACCTGTGATCCTAAACCCTAAAAAATCACTAAGAAAACCTAAACCCTAAAAATAACAAAGAAAACCTAAATAATAAAAAACATTAAAAAAAAAACTTAAAAACCCCTAAACCTAAAGAACAATAAATCCCAAACTCTAATCCTTGAACCCTAAACCCTTAAAAATCAGAAGCCCAAAACCCAAACCCTAAGAAAGCCCCAAACCCTAAACCTAAAAAAGTACTAAGAAACCCAAAACCCTAAAAAACAACAAAGAAAAGCATAAAAAACATTAAAACCTAGAAAACCTCTAAAAAATCTTAAACCTAACAAACCTGAACCCTATTCTAGAAAATCCCTAAACTTAAAACAATAAACCCTACACCTTAAAAGACCCAAAAAAGACCTAGGAGACCTTAAATGTTCAATTCGAAACCTAAGAAACCTAAACCCTAAACCTTAGGGATAAACCTAAGACTTATGAAACTCTAAGAAGCCCTAAACCATAAGAAATCCTAAATCCTAAGCAAAACAAAACACTAAAAAACTACAAAAAAAACCTTTAAAAACTCTAAACCTAAAAAATATTAAACCTAACAAACCTTAACTCTAAACCATAGAAAAACACTAAACCTAAACGCTAAACCCTACACCCTAAATGACCCAAAAAAAATCTAGGAGACCTCAAATGTTAAACTCAAACACTAAAAAACCAAAACCCTAAACCTTAGGGATAAACCCCTAACCCTAAACCTTATGAAACTCTAAGAAGCCCTAAATCCTAAGAAAAGATAAACACTAAAAACCTTTAAAACCTAAACACTAAACCCTACACCCTAACGGACCCAAAAAAAACCTAGGGGACCTTAAATGTTAAACTAAAATCCTAAGAAACTTAAGCCCTAAACCTTAGGGATAAACCCCCAACCCTAAGCCTTATGATACTGTAAGAAGCCCTAAACCCTAAGAAATCCTAAATCCTAAGAAAAGCAAAGCACTAAAAACCTTTATAACCCTAAAACTAAAAATCTCGAGAACAAACCTTAAAAACCCTAAGAAAATTCCTTAATCTAAAACCCCAAGTCCTTAGCCCTTAGAGATCATATATCGTAAAAACAATAATGATCCCAAAAAATCCTTAACAATCCTAGATTGAAAAAAAACTCTTGACCGAATTTTTTTTAGAAAAACATAAGCTCTAAACCCTAACCTAAAAACCCTTAACCAAAAATATAAACTCTTCTTAATCATGTTCAGATTATATCATTGTTCAATATTCTCTATTCAGTTACATATATTTGTTCAGATTTATCACGTCATGCATGCTCAGAATCTTTCAACTACTGATACATAGTCTACGCTACATATTCTCTTGATGTAAGTTCAGGTCCTTCGCATTCAGATCACGCGGAGATCGGTTACCGATCCGTATTCAGCAATATCAGTGGTGAGTCCTCATTTTTCTGGGACGATTTATATGTTTTATATTCAGTCTTGCATTTTAGTTTCAGTTTTTCTAGAGTTAGATGGGGGGATGTCCCAACGTCTCTAGTCAGTTAGGGGCTTTTATTCATGCATTGTATTTGTCACTCACCGAGGTTACCCACTTGACGTAACACGAGACCTAGGATCACGAGTGACGCCAAGCTCACCTTGAGTTGGCATATCATATGCATATTAGATCAACACCTTTAAAATCCTAAACCTAATAAAACACTAGAAAATCTTAAGCCCAAAACCCTATATCCTAAAAACCCTTAAAAATACCAAACCCTAAGAAATCTTAAACACTAAATAATATACCCTAAGAAACTCTAAATCCTTAACTCTGAATCATAGGGCTAAACCTTAAACCCAAACCATATGGAATCCTAAGAAACCCTAAACCCTAAAATCCATTTAAACACCTACAACTATAATACCCGGAAAAAAAAACCCTTTAAAACCATAAGCCCTAGAAAAAACCCTAAGCTTAAAATCCTATACCCTATATTAGGACTACGTAACCCTAAATCTTAATAAATCCAATTTCTTAAAAATACCTAAGAAACCCGAAAACATTTAAAAACCTTAATCATAAAAATCATAAACATAAAAAAAAACCATAAACTCTAAAAAACTCTTAACCTAAAATCCGAAGCCCTAAATCCTAAACCAAGAAACTCTAAGAAACTCTAAATCTTAAACCCTTATAAACCCTAATACCCTAAAACCTGTGATCCTAAACCCTAAAAATTCACTAAGAAAACCTATACCCTAAAAATCACAAAGAAAACCTAAACACTATAAAACATTAAAAAAAAAAGCTTAAAAACCCCTAAACCTAAAGAACAATAAATCCCAAACTCTAAACCTTGAACCCTAAACCCTTAAAAATCATAAGCCCAAAACCCAAACCCTAAGAAAGCCCCAAACCCTAAACCTAAAAAAGTACTAAGAAACCCAAAACCCTAAAAAAACAACAAAGAAAAGCATAAAAAACATTAAAACCTAGAAAACCTCTAAAAAATATTAAACCTAACAAACCTGAACCCTATTCTAGAAAATCCCTAACCTTAAAACAATAAACCCTACACCTTAAATGACCCAAAAAAGACCTAGGAGACCTTAAATGTTCAATTCGAAACCTAAGAAACCTAAACCCTAAACCTTAGGGATAAACCTAAGACTTATGTAAGAAGCCCTAAACCATAAGAAATCCTAAATATTAAACAAAACTAAAAACTAAAAAACTACAAAAAAAACCTTTAAAAACTCTAAACCTAAAAAATATTAAACCTAACAAACCTTAACTCTAAACCATAGAAAAACCCTAAACCTAAACACTAAACCCTACACCCTAAATGACCCAAAAAAAACCTAGGAGACCTCAAATGTTAAACTCAAACCCTAAAAAACCAAAACCCTAAACCTTAGGGATAAACCCCTAACCCTAAACCTTATGAAACTCTAAGAAGCCGTAAATCCTAAGAAAAGCTAAACACTAAAAGCCTTTAAAACCTAACAAACCTTCACTCTAAATCATAGGGCTAAACCTTAAACCAAAACCATATGGAATCCTAAGAAACCCTAAACCCTAAAATCCATTTAAACACCTACAACGATAATACCCGGAAAAAAAAACCCTTTAAAACCATAAGCCCTAGAAAATACCCTAAACTTAAAATCCTATACCCTATATTAGGACTACGTAACCCTAAATCTTAATAAATCCAATTTCTTAAAAATACCTAAGAAACCCTAAAACATTTAAAACCTTAATCATAAAAATCATAAACATTAAAAAAACTATAAACTCTAAAAAACTCTTAACCTAAAATCCGAAGCCCTAAGTCCTAAACCAAGAAACTCTAAATCTTAAACCCTTATAAACCCTATTACCCTAAAACCTATGTTCCTAAACCCAAATAAATCACTAAGAAAACCTAAACCCTAAAAATCACAAAGAAAACCTAAACACTAAAAAACATAAAAAAAAACTTAAAAACCCTAAACCTAAAGAACAATAAATCCCAAACTCTAAACCTTGAACCCTAAACCCTTAAAAATCATAAGCCCAAAACCCAAACCCTAAGAAAGCCCCAAACACTAAACCTAAAAAAGTACTAAGAAACACAAAACCCTAAAAAACAACAAAGAAAAGCATAAAAAACATTAAAACCTAGAAAACCTCTAAAAAATCTTAAACCTAACAAACCTGAACCCTATTCTAGAAAATCCCTAAACTTAAAACATTAAACCCTACACCTTAAATGACCCAAAAAAGACCTAGGAGACCTTAAATGTTCAATTCGAAACCTAAGAAACCTAAACCCTAAACCTTAGGGATAAACCTAAGACTTATGAAACTCTAAGAAGCCCTAAACCATAAGAAATCCTAAATCGTAAACAAAACTAAACACTAAAAAACTACAAAAAAAACCTTTAAAAAATCTAAACCTAAAAAATATTAAACCTAACAAACCTTAACTCTAAACCATAGAAAAACCCTAAACCTAAACACTAAACCCTACACCCTAAATGACCCAAAAAAAACCTAGGAGACCTCAAATGTTAAACTCAAACCCTAAAAAACCAAAACCCTAAACCTTAGGGATAAACCTCTAACCCTAAACCCTAAACCCTAACAGACCCTAAACCCTACACCCTAACAGACCCAAAAAAAACCTAGGGGACCTTAAATGTTAAACTCAAATCCTAAGAAACTTAAACCCTAAACCTTAGGGATAAACCCCCAACCCTAAGCCTTATGAAACTGTAAGAAGCCCTAAACCCTAAGAAATCCTAAATACTAAGAAAAGCAAAGCACTAAAAACCTTTATAACCCTAAACCAAAAAATCTCAAAAACAAACCTTAGAAACCCTAAGAAAATTCCTTAATCTAAAACCCAAAGTCCTTAGCCCTTAGAGATCATATATCGTAAAAACAATAATGATCCCAAAAAATCTTTAACAATCCTAGAATGAAAAAAAGTCTTGACCGATTTTTTTTTAGAAAAACTTAAGCTCTAAACCCTAACCTAAAAACCCTTAACCAAAAACCTAAACTCTTCTTAATCATGTTCAGATTATATCATTGTTCAATATGCTCTATTCAGTTACATATATTTGTTCAGATTTATCATGTCATGCATGCTCAGAATCTTTCAACTACTGATACATAGACTACGCTACATATTCTCTTGATGTAGGTTCAGGTCCTTAGCATTCAGATCATTGGCGAGTCGTCGTTTTTCGAGCATGATTTACACGTTTTATATTCAGTCTTTCACTTTAGTTTCAGTTTTGCTAGAGTTAGCTGGGGGGATGTCCCAACATCTCTATTCAGTTAGGGGCTTTTATTCATACATTGTTTTTGTCAATCCCCGAGGTTACCCACTTGACGTAACACGAGACCTAGGATCACGAGTGACGCCAAGCTCATCTTGAGTTGGCATATCATATGCATATTAGATCAACACCTTTAAAATCCTAAACCTAAGAAATCTGAAATCCCTAACAAACCCTTAACCCTAAGTAATACTAAACCCTAAACTTTAGGTTAACCCCAAGACTTATGAAACACCAACAAACCCTAAAGCCTAAAAACAACTTTAAAAAACACTAAACCAAAAAACACCCTTATAATCCCTAATCCCTAAAAACTATAAATTTAAAATGCTATGCCATAATACCCAAAGAAACCCTAAGCCGTAAGAACCCCTAAACAGTAAACTATCATAACAATCTTGAAAACCGCTTTTAAAATGCAAAACCTAAAAAATTCAACAAATACTTTAGCCTTAAACCTTAAAATCCCTTGGATAAAAACTGACACCTTATACC
Organism: Solanum verrucosum; assembly: GCF_900185275.1. NCBI lineage: Eukaryota > Viridiplantae > Streptophyta > Magnoliopsida > Solanales > Solanaceae > Solanum > Solanum verrucosum. The sequence goes on from NW_026019594.1 coordinate 27,857, forward strand.
CAAAGAAATTTTAAACCCTTCGGCCTTAACCTTAGAGATAAACCCTAAGAAACCCTAAACTCTATGAAATAAAAGAAACCCTAAAAAAAATTTAATACCCTAAACTTTTAAAAACCCAAAACCCTATAAAGCCCCTAAGATCTAAGAACCCCTTAATCGTTAAAATACCATAGAATTCCTAAACACCTTAAAACCCTATACTTAAATATTCCTCTAAACCTAATAAAACACTAGAAATTCTTAAGCCCAAAACACTATATCCTAAAAACCCTTAAAAAAACCAAACCCTAAGAAATCTTAAACGCTAAATAATATACCCTAAGAAACTCTAAATCATAGGGCTAAACCTTAAACACAAACCATATGGAATCCTAAGAAACCTTAAACCCTAAAATCCATTTAAACACCTACAACTATAATACCCGGGAAAAAAAAACCCTTTAAAACCATAAGCCCTAGAAAAAACCCAAAACTTAAAATCCTATACACTATATTAGGACTACGTAACCCTAAATCTTAATAAATCTAATTTCTTAAAAATAACTAAGAAACCCTAAAACATTTAAAAACCTTAATCAAAAAAATCATAAACATAAAAAATAACCATAAACTCTAAAAAACTCTTAACCTAAAATCCGAATCCCTAAATCCTAAAGCAAGAAACTCTAAGAAACTCTTAACCTAAAATTCGAAGCCCTAAATCCTAAACCAAGAAACTCTAAGAAACTCTAAATCTTAAACCCTTATAAACCCTAATACCCTAAAACCTGTGATCCTAAACCCTAAAAAATCACTAAGAAAACCTAAACCCTAAAAATCACAAAGAAAACCTAAACACTAAAAAACATAAAAAAAAAACTTAAAAACCCCTAAACCTAAAGAACAATAAATCCCAAACTCTAAACCTTGAACCCTAAACCCTTAAAAATCATAAGCCCAAAACCCAAACCCGAATAAAGCGCCAAACCCTAAACTTAAAAAAGTACTAAGAAACCCAAAACCCTAAAAAACAACAAAGAAAAGCATAAAAAACATTAAAACCTAGAAAACCTCTAAAAAATCTTAAACCTAACAAACCTGAACCCTATTCTAGAAAATCCCTAAACTTGAAACAATAAACCCTACACCTTAAATGACCCAAAAAAGACCTAGGAGACCTTAAATGTTCAATTCGAAACCTAAGAAACCTAAACCCTAAACCTTAGGGATAAACCTAAGACTTATGAAACTCTAAGAACCCCTAAGCCATAAGAAATCCTAAATCCTAAGCAAAACTAAACACTAAAAAACTACAAAAAAAACCTTCAAAAACTCTAAACCTAAAAAATATTAAACCTAACAAACCTTAACTATAAACCATAGAAAAACCCTAAACCTAAACACTAAACCCTACACCCTAAATGACCCAAAAAATACCTAAGAGACCTTAAATGTTAAACTCAAACCCTAAAAAACCAAAACCCTAAACCTTAGGGATAAACCCCTAACCCTAAACCTTATGAAACTCTAAGAAGCCCTAAGTCCTAAGAAAAGCTAAACACTAAAAACCATTAAAACCTAAACACTAAACCCAACACCCTAACGGACCCAAAAAAAACCTAGGGGACCTTAAATGCTAAACTCAAATCCAAAGAAACTTAAACCCTAAACATTAGGGATAAACCCTCAACCCTAAGCCTTATGAAACCGTAAGAAGCCCTAAACCCTAAGAAATCCTAAATCCTAACAAAAGCAAAGCACTAAAAACCTTTATAACCCTAAAACAACAAATCTCGAAAACAAACCTTAAAAACCCTAAGAAAATTCCTTAATCTAAAACCCCAAGTCCTTAGCCCTTAGAGATCATATATCGTAAAAACAGTAATGATCCCAAAAAATCTTTAACAATCCTAGATTGTAAAAAACTCTTGACCGAATTTTTTTTAGAAAAACTTAAGCTCAAAACCCTAACCTAAAAACCCTTAACCAAAAACCTAAACTCTTCTTAATCATGTTCAGATTATATCATTGTTCAATATGCTCTATTCAGTTACATATATTTGTTCAGATTTATCATGTCATGCATGCTCAGAATCTTTCAACTACTGATACATAGTCTACGCTACATCTTCTCTTGATGTAGGTTCAGGTCCTTAGCATTCAGATCACGCGGAGATCGGTTACCGATCCGTATTCAGCAATATCAGTGGTGAGTCCTCATTTTTCGATGATGATTTACACGTTTAAATCATAGGGCTAAACCGTAAACCCCAAACCATATGGAATCCTAAGAAATCCTAAACCCTAAAATCCATTTAAACATCTACAACTATAATACCCGGAAAAAAACCCTTTAAAACCATAAGCCCTAAAAAAAACCCTAAACTTAATCCTATGCTCTATATTAGGCCTACGTAACCCTAAATCTTAAGAAATCCAAATTCTAAAAAATACCAAAGAAACCCTAAAACATTTAAAAACCTTAATCATAAAAATCATAAACATAAAAAAAAACCATAAACTCTGAAAAACTCTTAACCTAAAATCTGAAGCGCTAAATCCTAAACCAAGAAACCCTAAGAAACTCTAACTCATAAACCCTTATAAACCATAATACCCTAAAACCTATTATCCTAAACCCTAAACCGTAAAAAATCACAAAGAAAACCTATGATCCTAAACTCTAAACCCTTAAAAATCACTAAGAAAACCTAAACTCTAAAAAACCTAAAAAAAAAGTTTAAAACTCCTAAACCTAAAGAACCATAAATCCCAAACTCTAAACCTTGAACCCTAAACCGTTATAAATCATCAGCCCAAAACCCAAATCATAAGAAAACCCCAAACCCTAAACCCAAAAAAGCACTAAGAAACCCAAAAGCCTAAAAAACAACAAAGAAAAACTTAAAAAACATTAAAACCTAGAAAACCTCTAAAAAATCATAAACCTAACAAACCTAAACCCTATTCTAGAAAAAACCTAAACCTAAAATACTAAACCCTACACCCTAAATGACCCAAAAAAAATAATCTAGGAGACCTTAAATGTTCAATTCAAACCCTAAGAAACCTAAACCCTAAACCTTAGGGATAAACCCCCAACCCTAAGCCTTATGAAACTCTAAGAAGCCCTAAACCCTAAGAAATCCTAAATCCTAAGAAAACTAAACACTAAAAAACTACAAAAAAAACTTTAAAAACTCTAAACCTAAAAAATCTTAAACCTAACAAACCTAAACCCTAAACCATAGAAAATCACTAAGAAAACCTAAGCCCTAAAAATCACTAAGAAAACCTTAACCCTAAAAAACCTAAAAAAAAAAGTTTAAAACCCCTAAACCTAAAGAACCATAAATCCAAAACTCTAAACCTTGAACCCTAAACCCTTAAAAATCATAAGCCCAAAACCCAAACCCTAAGAAAACCCCAAACCCTAAACCCAAAAAAGCACTAAGAAACCCAAAACCCTAAAAAACAACAAAGAAAATGATAGCATCCAAGGAAGCTCTACTCCATTGAAGGACAAGGATGAAGCTTTAGAAACTCCAAGGAGGCCCATAACAAGATCTCAAACCAAGGAGTTCAATGAAAAGCTCAATGGGCTTCAATCGCTGATCCAAAGGTTTCTTATTGGGGAAGAAGAGCTCAAGCCCAAGGGAGAGGAATTGTCCAAATGCTACAATTATTTGGTGGCCCAAATTCAAGCCCAAGATGAGGAATTTTAAGGTCCAATTTCGTGCAAATAAGTCAAAAAGAGTCCAAGAATCAGCCACAACAAGAATTGCTTTCTGCCCAAGTTTTGAGAGAAGACTAGTCAAACTTTCCAAGATTGTCAAGATTCTTTTCCTAGTTGGGATTTACCTTATTTATTTATATATAGGTTATTATTATTTTCCATAGTCTATTTATTGTATCCTAAGTACCATTTAATGCTTTCCTAGAAGTACTAAATTTGTTCCTAGTTAGGTTACTTTATTTCCTTTCTAGAGTAGGATTCCTTGTAATTGTCTTTCTAGGGTTTGGCTGACCTTTTAGCTTCTTAGAAGGGCTCTTGGACGTTTTTCCCCTTCTCCCATATATAGGAGTCCTTATCATTCATTAAAGACAATTTATATTCATATTAATAATATTTGAGATAGTTCTTTGAAGCTTTGTGACTTGTTCTTTGAGAATTTATCTTTAAACCTTTACTAGTTTCATAGTTTGAGGTATAAAGTAACTTCTTCTTGTGATATCTTTGGTTTCTTTTTGGTATTCATTAGAAGGTGATTAGTTTCTACATACTAATTATTGTCTTTAGTTACTCATAAAGCGGTCAAGATCCAAATCTATCGTTTTGATTCGTTTTGTCACGTAAACGCGTTAGATTTCTTCCATAAATCTATACGTTGTTACTTGGATCTTTTCAAGGCCTTAGAACATCTAATCCTTGGAAATTCGAGGATCTTTCCTTCGATATTCCCATATCTTTAATTAGTTTTTTTGTTTCTTTTCTTTGTGCTTCCGCATTCAAATATTCAATACTCTATTTGTGATCACCCTTAACGTTGCTGTTATCAGAAAAACTTAATAAACATTAAAACCTAGAAAACCACTAAAAAATCTTAAACCTAATAAACCTAAAGCCTAAACCTAAAACACTAAACCCTACACCCTAAATGACCCAAAAAAAACGTAGGAGACCTTAAATGTTCAATTCAAATCGTAAGAAACCTAAGCCCTAAACCTTAGGGATAAACCCCCAACCCTAAGCCTTATGAAACTCTAAGAAGCCCTAAACCCTAAGAAATCCTAAATCCTAAGAAAACTAAACACTAAAAAACTACAAAAAAAACTTTAAAAACTCTAAACCTAAAAAATCTTAAACCTAACAAACCTAAACCCTAAACCATAGAAAAACCCTAAACCTAAACACTACACCCTATACCCTAAATGAGACAAAAAAAATCTAGGAGACCTTAAATGTTAAGCTCAAACCCCAAGAAACCCAAACCCTAAACCTTAGGGATAAGCCCCCAGCCCTAAGCCTTATAAAACTCTACGAAGCCCTAAATCCTAAAAAATCCTAAATCTTAAGAAAACCTAAACACTAAAAGCCTTTAAAACCTAAACACTAAACCCTACACCTTAAATGACCCAAAAAAAAACCTAGGAGACCTTAAATGTTAAACTCAAATCCTACGAAAATTAAACCCTAAACCTTAGGGATAAAACCCCAATCCTAAGCCTTATGAAACTCTAAGAAGCCCTAAACTCTAAGAAATCCTAAATCCTAATAAAACCTAAGCCCTAAAAACCTTTAAAACCCTAAAACTAAAAATCCCGAAAACAAACCTTAAAAACCCTAAAAAAATTCCTTAATCTAAAACCCCAAGTCCTAAAACCTTAGAGCTCATATATCGTAAAAACAATAATGATCCTAAAAAATCTTTAACAATCCCAAATTGAAAAAAACTCTTGACCGAATTTTTTTAGAAAAACTTAAGTTCTAAACCCTAACCTAAAAACCCTTAACTAAACAGCTAAACTATTCTTACTAATGCTCAGATTATATCATTGTTCAATATGCTTTATTAAGTTATATATATTTGTCATGCATGCTCAGAATCTTTCAACTACTGATACATAGTCTACGCTACATCTTCTCTTAATGTAGGTTCAGGTCCTTAACATTTAGATCAAGCAGAGATCGGTTCCCGATCCGTATTGAGCAATATTAGTGGTGAGTCCTCATTTTTCTAGGACGATTTATATGTTTTATAATCAGTCTTTCATTTTAGTTTCAGTTTTGCTAGAGTTAGTTGGGGGCATGTCCCAGCATCTCAAGTCTTTTAGAGGCTTTTTATTCATACATTGTTTTTGTCACTCCCCGAGGTTACCCACTTGACGTAACACGAGACCTAGGATAACGAGTGACCCAAAGCTAACCTTGAGTGCGCATATCATAATCATATTAGATCAACACCTTTATAAGCCTAAGCCTAAGATATCTAAAATAACTAAGAAACCCTAAACCCTAAACCTTAGGGAAACCCCAGGACTTATGAAACACCAACAGACCCTAAAGCCTAAAAACATCTTTAAAAACACTAAACCTAAAAAGACCCTTAAAATCTCTAATCCCTAAAAGCTCTTAATTTTAAATCCTAAGCCCTAAACCCAAAGAAACTCTAAGCCGTAAGAACCCCTAAACGGTAAAAAATCATAACAATCTTGAAAACCCCTTTTAAAATCCTAAACCTAAAAAATTCAACAAAAACTTAAGCCCTAAACCTTAAAAACCCTTAAATAAATACTTAGACCTTATACCCAAAGAAACCCTAAACCCTTCCGCCTAAACCTTAAGGTTAAACCGTAAGAAACCCTAAACTTTAAGAAATAAAAAAAACCCTAAAAGACTTTTAAAACCCTAAACTTTTAAAAACCAAACCTTGTGAAATACTAAACGCTAAATAATATACGCTAAGAAACTCTAAATCATAGGGCTAAACCTTAAACCCCAAACCATATGGAATCCTAAGAAACCCTAAACCCTAAAATCCATTTAAAAATCTACAACTATAATACCTGGAATAAAAACCCTTTAAAACCATAAGCCCTAAAAAAATCCCTAAACTTAATCCTATGCCCTATATTAGGCCTACGTAACCCTAAATCTTAAGAAATCCAAATTCTTAAAAATACCTAAGAAACCCTAAAACATTTAAAAACCTTAATCATAAAAATCATAAACATAAAAAAAAACCATAAACTCTAAAAAACTCTTAACCTGAAATCCGAAGCCCTAAATCCTAAACCAAGAAACCCTAAGAAACTCTAACTCCTAAACCCTTATAAACCATAATACCCTAAAACCTATGATCCTAAACCCTAAAAAATCACAAAGAAAACCTATGATCCTAAACCCTAAACCCTAAAAAATCACTAAGAAAACCTAAACCCTAAAAATCACTAAGAAAACCTAAACCCTAAAAAACACTAAGAAAACCTAAACCCTAAAAAACCTAAAAAAAAAAGTTTAAAACCTCTAAACCTAAAGAACCATAAATCCCAAACTCTAAACCTTGAACCCTTAACCCTTATAATTCATAAGGCCAAAACCCTAAAAAACAATAAAGAAAAACTTAAAAAACATTGAAACCTAGAAAACCCCTAAAAAATCTTAAACCTAACAAACCTAATACCTATTCTAGAAAAACCCTAAACCTAAAACACTAAACCCTACACCCTAAATGACCCAAAAAAAAACGTAGGAGACCTTAAATGTTCAATTCAAACCCTAAGAAACCTAAACCCTAAACCTTAGGGATAAACCCCCAACCCTAAGCCTTATGAAAGTCTAAGAAGCCCTAAACCCTAAGAAATCCTAAATCCTAAGAAAACAAAACAGTAAAACAATAAAACACTACAAAAAAAACTTTAAAAATTCTAAACCTAAAAAATCTTAAACCTAATAAACCTAAACCCTAAACCATAGAAAAACCCTAAAGCTAAAGAACCATAAATCCCAAACTCTAAATGTTGAACCCTAAACCCTTGTAAATAATAAGCCCAAAACCCAAATCCTAAGAAAACCCCAAACCCTAAACCCAAAAAAATACTAAGAAACCCAAAACCCTAAAAAACAACAAAGAAAAACTTAAAAAACATTAAAACCTAGAAAACCTCTAAAAAATCATAAACCTAACAAACCTAATACCTATTCTAGCAAAACCCTAAACCTAAAATATTTAACCCTACTCCCTAAATGAGCCAAAAATAATGTAGGAGACCTTAAATGTTCAATTCAAACCATAAGAAACCTAAACCCTAAACCTTAGGGATAAACCCCCAACCCTAAGCCTTATGATACTCTAAGAAGCCCTAAACCCTAAGAAATCCAAAATCCTAAGAAAACTAAACACTAAAACACTACAAAAAAAACATTAAAAATTCTAAACCTAAAAAATCATAAACCTAACAAACCTAAACGCTAAACCATAGAAAAACCCTAAAGCTAAAAACTAAACCCTACACCCTAAATGACCCAAAAAAAATCTAGGAGACCTTAAATGTTAAACACAAACCCTAAGAAACCTAAACCCTAAACCTTAGGGATAAACCCCCAGCCCTAAGCCTTATGAAACTCTAAGAAGCCCTAAATCCTAATAAATCCTAAATCCTAAGAAAACCTAAGCACTAAAAAACTTTAAAACCTAAACACTAAACCCTAAACCCTAAATGACCCAAAATAAACCTAGGAGACCTTAAATGTTAAACTTAAATACTAAGAAAATTAAACCCTAAACCTTAGGGATAAACCCCCAACCCTAAGCATTATGAAACTCTAAGAAGCCCTAAACTCTAAGGAATCCTAAATCCTAATAAAACCTAACCCCTAAAAACCTTTAAAACCCTAAAACTAAAAATCCCGAAAAAAAACCTTAAAAACCCTAAAAAATTTCCTTAATCTAAAACCCCATGTCCAAAACCCTTAGAGATCATATATCGTAAAACCAATAATTATCCTCAAAAATCTTTAACAATCCTAAATTGAAAAAAACTCCTGACCGAATTTTTTTTAGAAAAACTTAAGCTCTATACCCTAACCTAAAAACCCTTAACCAAATACCTAAACTCTTCTTAATAATGCTCAGATTATATCATTGTTCAATATGCTCTATTAAGTTATATATATTTGTTCAGCTTTATCATGTCATGCATGCTCAGAATCTTTCAACTACTGATACATAGTCTATGCTACATCTTCTCATAATGTAGGTTCAGGTCCTTAACATTCAGATAACGTGGAGATCGGTTCCCGATACGTATTCAGCAATATCAGTGGTGAGTCCTCGTTTTTCTGGGACGATTTATATGTTTTATATTCAGTCTTTCATTTTAGTTTCAGTTTTGCTAGAGTTAGTTGGAGGAATGTCCCAGCATCTCTAGTCTTTTAGAGGCTTTTTATTCATACATGGTTTTTGTCACTCCCCGAGGTTACCCACTTGACGTAACACGAGACCTAGGATCACGAGTGACCCCAAGCTAACATTGAGTTGGCATATCATAAGCATATTAGACCAACACCTTTAAAAGCCTAAACCTAAGAAATCTGAAATCCCTAAGAAACCCTAAACCTTAGGGAAACCCCAGGACTTAAGAAACACTAACAAACCCAAAAGCCTAAAAACACCTTTAAAAACACTAAACCTAAAAACACCCTTAAAATCCATAATCCATAAAAACGCTAAATTTAAAATCCTAAGCCCTAAACCCAAAGAAACCCTAAGCCGTAAGAACCCCTAAAGAATAAAAAATCATAACAATCTTGAAGCCCCTTTTAAAATCCTAAACCTAAAAAATTCAACAAAAACTTAAGCCCTAAACCTTATAAACCCTTAAATAAATACTTAGACCTTATACCCAAACAAACCCTAAACCCTTCCTCCTAAACCTTAAGGCTAAACCCTAAGAAACCCTAAACTTTAAGAAATAAAAAAAACCCTAAAAGACTTTTAAAACCCTAAACTTTTAAAAACCCAAAACACTAAAAACCCTATAAATCGCCTCAGATCTAAGAACCCCTTAATCGTTAAAAAACCATAGAAATCCTAAAATCCTTAAAACCCTAACCCTAAATATTACTCTAAACCTAACAGAACACTAGAAAATCTTAAGCCCAAAACCCCAAATCCTAAAAACCATTAAAAGAACCAAACCCTAAGAAATCCTAAACACTAAATAATATACGCTAAGAAACTCTAAATCATAGGGCTAAACCTTAAACCCCACACCATATGGAATCCTAAGAAACCCTACACCCTAAAATCCATTTAAACACCTACCACTATAATACCCAAAAAAAAAACCCTTTAAAACCATAAGCTCTAGAAAAAACCTTAGGGAAACCCCAGGACTTATGAAACACCAACAGACCCTAAAGCCTAAAAATATCTTTAAAAACACTAAACCTAAAAACACCCTTAAAATCCCTAATCCCTAAAAACTCTAAATTTATAATCCTAAGCCCTAAACCCAAAGAAACCCTAAGCCGTAAGAACCCCTAAGCAGTAAAAAATCATAACAATCTTGAAAACCCCTTTTAAAATTCTAAACCTTAAAAATTCATCAAATACTTAATCCCTAAACCTTAAAAACCCTTCAATAAAAACTTAGACCTTATACCCAAAGAAACCCTAAACTCTTCCGCCTAAACCTTAAGGCTAAACCTTAAGAAACCCTAAACTTTAACAAATAAAAAAAAACCCTAAAAGACTTTTAAAACCCTAACCTTTTAAAAACCCAAAACCCTAAAAACCTTATAAATCCCCTAAGATCTTAGAAACCCTTAATCGTTAAAAAACCGTAGAAATCCTAAACACCTTAAAACCCTAAACCTAAATATTACTCTAAACCTAATAGAACACTAGAAAATCTTAAGCCCAACACCCTAAATCCTAAAAACTCTTAAAAAAACCAAACCCTAAGAAATCCTAAACACTAAATAATATACGCTAAGAAACTCTAAATCATAGGGCTAAACCTTAAACCCCAAACCATATGGAATCCTAAGAAACCCTAAACCCTAAAATCCATTTAAACACCTACAACTATAATACCCAGAAAAAAAACCCTTTAAAACCATAAGCTCTAGAAAAAACCTTAAACTTAAAATCCTATGCCCTATATTAGGCCTACGTAACCCTAAATCTTAAGAAATCCAAATTCTTAAAAATACCTAGGAAACCGTAAAACATTTAAAAACCTTAATCATAAAAATCATAAACATAAAAAAAACCATAAACTCTAAAAAACTCTTAACCTAAAATCCGAAGCGCTAAATCCTAAACCAAGAAACCCTAAGAAACTCTAACTCCTAAACCGTTATAAACCCTAATACCCTAAAACCTATCATCCGAAACCCAAAACCCTAAAAAATCACTAATAAAACCTAAACCCTAAAATCACTAAGAAAACCTAAACCCTAAAAAACCTAAAAAAAAAGTTCAAAACCTCTAAACCTAAAGAACCATAAATCCCAAACTCTAAACCTTGAACCCTAAACCCTTATAAATCATAAGCCCAAAACCCAAATCCTAAGAAAACCCCAAACCCTAAATCCAAAAAAGCACTAAGAAACCCAACACCTAGAAAACCTCTAAGAAATCTTAAAGCTAACAAACCTAAACCCTATTCTAGAAAAACCCTAAACCTAAAACACTAAACCCTACACCCTAAATGACCCAAAAAAAAACGTAGGAGACCTTAAATGTTCAATTCAAACCCTAAGAAACCTAAACCCTAAACCTTAGGGATAAACCCCCAACCCTAAGACTTATGAAACTCTAAGAAGCCCTAAACCCTAAGAAATCCTAAATCCTAAGAAAACTAAACACTAAAAAACTACAAAAAAAAAACATTAAAAACTCTAAAGCTAAAAAATCTTAAACCTAACAAACCTAAACCCAAAACCATAGAAAAACCCTAAACCTAAACACTACACCCTACACCCTAAATGACCCAAAAAAAATCTAGGAGACCTTAAATGTTAAACTCAAACCCTAAGAAACCCAAACCCTAAACCTTAGGGATAAACCCCCAGCCCTAAGCCTTATGAAACTCTAAGAAGCCCTAAATCCTAAAAAATCCTAAATCCTAAGAAAACCCAAACACTAAAAACCTTTAAAACCTAAACACTAAACCGTACACCCTAAATGACCCAAAAAAAAAACCTAGGAGACCTTAAAGGTTAAACTAAAATCCTATGAAAATTAAACCCTAAACTTTAGGGATAAACCCCCAACCCTAAGCCTTATGAAACTCTAAGAAGCCCTAAACTCTAAGAAATACTAAATCCTAATAAAACCTAACCCCTAAAAACCTTTAAAACCCTAAAACTAAAAATCCCTAAAACAAACCTTAAAAACCCTAAAAAAAATTCCTTAATCTAAAACCCCAAGTCCTAAACCCTTAGAGCTCATATATCGTAAAAACAATAATGATCCAAAGAAATCTTTAACAATCCTAAATTGAAAAAATCTCTTGACCGAATTTTTTTTAGAAAAATTTAAGCTCTAAACTATAACCTAAAAACCCTTAACCAAATACCTAAACTCTTCTTAATAACGCTCAGATTATATCATTGTTCAATATGCTCTATTAAGTTATATATATTTGTTCAGCTTTATCATGTCATGCATGCTCAAAATCTTTCAACTACTGATACATATTCTACGCTACATCTTCTCTTAATGTAGGTTCAGGTCCTTAACATTCAGATCACGCAGAGATCGGTTCCCGATCCGTATTCAGCAATATCAGTGGTAAGTCCTCGTTTTTCTAGGATGATTTATATGTTTTATATTCAGTCTTTCATTTTAGTTTCAGTTTTGATAGAGTTAGTTGGGGGCATGTCCTCGCATCTCAAGTCATTTCTAGGCTTTTTATTCATACATTGTTTTTGTCACTCCCCGAGGTTACCCACTTGACGTAACACGAGACCTAGGATCACGAGTGACCCCAAGCTAACCTTGAGTGGGCATATCATAAGCATATTAGATCAACACCTTTAAAAGCCTAAACCTAAGAAACCCTAAACCCTAAACCTTAGGGAAACCCCAAGACTTATGAAATACCAATAGACCCTAAAGCCTAAAGACACCTTTAAAAACACTAAACCTAAAAACACTCTTAAAATCCCTAATCCCTAAAAACTCTAAATTTAAAATCCTAAGCCCTAAACCCAAAGAAACCCTAAGCCGTAAGAACCCCTAAACTGTAAAAAATCATAACAATCTTGAAAACCCCTTTTAAAATCCTAAACCTAAAAAATTCAACAAAAACTTAAGCTCTAAACCTTAAAAACCCTTAAATAAATACTTAGACCCTATACCGAAAGAAACCATAAATCCTTCCACCTAAACCTTAAGGCTAAAATGTAAGAAACCCTAAACTTTAAGAAATAAAAAAAAACCCTAAAAGAATTTTAAAACCATAAACTTTTTGAAACCCAAACCCTAAAAACCCTATAAATCCCCTAAGATCTAAGAACCACTTAATCGTTATAAAACCATAGAAATCCTAAACACCTTAAAACCCTAAACCTAAATATTTCTCTAAACCTAATATGACACTAGAAAATCTTAAGCCCAAAACCCTAAATCCTAAAAACCTTAAAAAAACCAAACCCTGTGAAATACAAAACGCTAAATAATATACGCTAAGAAACTCTAAATCATAGGGCTAAACCTTAAACCCCAAACCATATGGAATCCTAAGAAACCCTAAACCCTAAAATCCATTTAAACACCTAAAACTATAATACCCGGAAAAAAAAACCCTTTAAAACCATTAGCCCTAGAAAAAACACTAAACTTGAAATCCTATGCCCTATATTGAGCCTACGTAACAATAATCTTAAGAAATCCAAATTCTTAAAAATACCTAAGAAACACTAAAACATTTAAAAACCTTAATCATAAAAATCATAAACATAAAAAAAACCATAAACTCTAAAAAACTCTTAACCTAAAATCCGAAACCCTAAATCCTAAACCAAGAAACCCTAAGAAATTCTAACTCCTAAACCCTTATAAACCCTAATACCCTAATACCTATGATCCTAAACCCTATACCCTTAAAAATCACTAAGAAAACCTAAACCCTAAAAAAACTATAAAAAAAAAGTCTTAAACCCCTAAACCTAAAGAACCATAAATCCCAAACTCTAAACCTTGAGCCCTAAACCCTTATAAATCATAAGCCCAAAACCCAAACCATAAGAAAACCCCAAACCCTAAACCCAAAAAAGCACTAAGAAACCCAATAACCTAAAAAACAACAAAGGAAAACTTAAAATACATTAAAACCTAGAAAACCTCAAAAAAATCTTAAACCTAACAAACCTAAACCCTATTCTAGCAAAACCCTAAACCTAAAACACTAAACCCTACACCCTAAATGACCCAAAAAAAATGTAGGAGACCTTAAATGTTCAATTCAAACCCTAAGAAACCTAAACCCTAAACCTTAGGGATAAACCCCCAGCCCTAAGCCTTATGAAACTCTAAGAAGCCCTAAATCCTAAAAAATCCTAAATCCTAAGAAAACCTAAACACTAAAAACCTTTAAAACCAAAACACTAAACCCTACACCCTAAATGACCCAAAAAAAAACCTAGGAGACCTTAAAGGTTAAACTCAAATCCTATGAAAATTAAACCCTAAACCTTAGGGATAAACCCCCAACCCTAAGCCTTATGAAACTCTAAGAAGCCCTAAACTCTAAGAAATCCTAAATCCTAATAAAACATAACCCCTAAAAACCGTTAAAACCCTAAAACTAAAAATCCCGAAAACAAACCTTCAAAACCTTAAAAAAATTCCTTAATCTAAAACCCCAAGTCCTAAACCCTTAGAGATCATATATCGTAAAACCAATAATGATCTTAAAAAATATTTAACAATCCTAAATTGAAAAAAACTCCTAACCGATTTTTTTTTAGAAAAACTTATGCTCTAAACCCTAACCTAAAAACCCTTAACCAAATACCTAAACTCTTCTTAATAATGCTTAAATTATATCATTGTTCAATATGCTCTATTAAGTTATATATATTTGTTCAGCTTTAACATGTCATGCATGCTCAGAATCTTTCAACTACTGATACATAGTCTACGCTACATCTTCTCTTAATGTAGGTTCAGGTCCTTAACATTCAGATCACGCGGAGATCGGTTCCCGATACGTATTTAGCAATATCAGTGGTGAGTCCTCGTTTTTATGGGACGATTTATATGTTTTATATTCAGTCTTTCATTTTAGTTTCAATTTTGCTAGAGTTAGTTGGGAGCATGTCCCAGCATCTCAAGTCTTTTATATGTTTTTTATTCATACATTGTTATTGTCACTCCCCGAGGTTACCCACTTGACGTAACACGAGGCCTATGATCACGAGTGACCCCAAGCTAACATTGAATTGGCATATCATAAGCATCTTAGCTCAACACCTTTAAAAGCCTAAACTTAAGAAATCTGAAATCCCTAAAAAAACCTAAACCCTAAGTAATACTAAACCCTAATCTTTAGGTTAACCACAAGACTTATGAAACACCAACAAACCCTAAAGCCTAAAAACAACTTTAAAAAACACTAAACCTAAAAACACCCTTATAATCCCTAATCCCTAAAAACTCTAAATTTAAAATCCTAAGCCATAATACCCAAAGAAACCCTAAGCCGTAAGAACCCCTCAACTGTAAAAAATCATAACAATCTTGAAAACCCCTTTTAAAATGCTAAACCTAAAAAATTCAACAAAAACTTTAGCCTTAAACCTTAAAATCCCTTAGATAAAAACTTAAACCTTATACCGATAGAAATTTTAAACCCTTCCGCCTAAACATTAGGGCTAAACCCTAAGAAACCCTAAACTTTATGAAATAAAAGAAATCCTAAAAAACTTTTAAAACCCTAAATTTTAAAAACCCAAAACCCTATAAATCCCCTAAGATCTAAGAACCCCTTAATCATTAAAATACCATAGAAATCCTAAACACCTTAAAACCACATAATTAAATATCCCTCTAAACCTAATAAAACAGTAGAAAATCTTAAGCCCAAAACCCTATATCCTAAAAACCCTTAAAAAAACCAAACCCTATGAAATCTTAAACGCTAAATAATATACCCTAAGAAACTCTAAATCATAGGGCTAAACCTTAAACCCAAACCATATGGAATCCTAAGAAACCCTAAAATCCATTTAAACACCTACAACTATAATTCCCGGAAAAAAAACCCTTTAAAACCATAAGCCCTAGAAAAAACCCTAAACTTAAAATCCTATACGGACTACGTAACCCTAAATCTTAATAAATCCAATTTCTTAAAAATACCTAAGAAACCCTAAAACATTTAAAAACCATAATCATAAAAATCATAAACATAAAAAAAAACCATAAACTCTAAAAAACTCTTAACCTTAAATCCGAAGCCCTAAATCCTAAACCAAGAAACTCTAAGAAACTCTAAATCTTAAACCCTTATAAACCTTAATACCCTAAAACATATGATCCTAAATCCTAAAAAATCACTAAGAAAACCTAAACCCTAAAAATCACAAAGAAAACCTAAACACTAAAAAACATAAAAAAAACACTTAAAAACCCCTAAACCTAAAGAACAATAAATCCCAAACTCTAAACCTTGAACCCTAAACCCTTAAAAATCATAAGCCCAAAACCCAAACCCTAAGAAAATCTCAAACCCTAAATCCAAAAAAGCACTATGAAACCCAAAACTCTTAAAAACAACAAAGAAAAAACTTAAAAAACATTAAAACCTAGAAAACCTCTAAAAAATCTTAAACCTAACAAACCTTAAACCTATTCTAGAAAAACCCTAAACCTAAAACACTAAACCCTACACCCTAAA
Source organism: Solanum verrucosum (assembly GCF_900185275.1). Lineage (NCBI taxonomy): Eukaryota > Viridiplantae > Streptophyta > Magnoliopsida > Solanales > Solanaceae > Solanum > Solanum verrucosum. The sequence continues at coordinate 44,252 of NW_026019594.1, forward strand.
TAAACCAAAAAAAACCTAGGAAACCTTAACTATTCAATTCAAACCCTAAGAAACCTAAACCCTAAACCTTAGGGATACACCTCCAACCCTAAGCCTTATGAAACTGTAAGAAGCCCTAAACCCTAAGAAATCCTAAATCCTAAGAAAAACTAAACACTAAAAAACTACAAAAAAAAATTAAAAACTCTAAACCTAACAAACCTAAATCCTAAACCATAGAAAAACCCTAAACCTAAACACTAAACCCTACACCCTAAATGATCTAAAACAAACCTAGGTGACCTTAAATGTTAAACTCAAACCCTAAGAAACCCTAACCCTAAACCTTAGGGATAAACACCCAACCCTAAGCCTAATGAAACTCTAAGAATCCCAAAGAAGCCCTAAATCCTAAGAAAAGCTAAACACTAAAAACCTTTAAAACCTAAACACTAAACCCTACATCCTAAATGACCCAAAAAAAACCTAGGAGACCTGTAATGTTAAAGTCAAATCCTAAGAAACTTAAACCCTAAACCTTAGGGATAAACCCCCAACCATAAGCCTTATGAAACTATAAGAAGCCCTAAACCCTAAGAAATCCTAAATCCTAAGATAAGCTAAACACTAAAAACGTTTAAAACCCGAAAACTAAACATCCAGAAAACAAACTTTAAAAAACCCTAAAAAAAATGCTTAATCTAAAACCCAAAGTCCTAAACCCTTATAGCTCATATATCGTAAAAACAATAATGACCCTTAAAAATCTTTAGCAATCCTAAAAAAAAAAAAACTCTTGACCGATTTTATATCATTGTTCAATATGCTATGTTCAGTTATATATATTTGTTCAGCTTTATCATGTCATGCGTGCTAAAAATCTTTCAACTACTGATACATAGTCTAAGCTACATCTTCTCTTGATGTAGGTTCAGGTCCTCAGGATTCAGAACACGCGGAGATCGGTTCCTGATTTGTATTCAACAATATAAGTGGTGAGTCCTTTTTTTTCGAGGACGATTTACATGTTTTATATTCAGTCTTTCATTTTAGTTTCAGTTTTGCTAGAGTTAGCTGGGGACATGTCCCAGCATATCTAGTCAGTTAGACGCTTTTATTCATACATTGTTTTTCACTCCCCGAGGTTACCTAGTTGATGTAACACGAGACCTAGGATCACGAGTGACCCCAAGCTAACCTTGAGTTGGCATATCATAAGCATATTAGATCAGCACCTTTAAAAGCCTAAACCTAAGAAATCTGAAATCCCTAAGAATAAACCCTTAGGACTACATAACCCTAAATCTTAATAAATCCAATTTCTTAAAAATACCTAAGAAACCCTAAAACATTTAAAAACCTTAATCATAAAAATCATAAACATAAAAAAAAACCATAAACTCTAAAAAACTCTTAACCTAAAATCCGAAGACCTAAATCCTAAACCAAGAAACTATAAGAAACTCTAAATCTTAAACCCTTATAAACCCTAACACCCTAAAACCTATGATCCTAAACCCTAAAAAATCACTAAGAAAACCAAAACCCTAAAAATCACAAAGAAAACCTAAACACTATAAAATATTAAAAAAAAACTTAAAAACCCCTAAACCTAAAGAACAATAAATCCCAAACTCTAAACCTTGAACCCTAAACCCTTAAAAATCATAAGCCCAAAACCCAAACCCTAAGAAAGCCCCAAACCCTAAACCTAAAAAAGTACTAAGAAACCCAAAACCCCAAAAAACAACAAAGAAAAGCATAAAAAACATTAAAACCTAGAAAACCTCTAAAAAATCTAAAACCTAAAAAACCTGAACCTTATTCTAGAAAATCCCTAAACTTAAAACAATAAACCCTACACCTTAAATGACCCAAAAAAAAACCTAGGAGACCATAAATGTTCAATTCGAAACCTAAGAAACCTAAACCCTAAACCTTAGGGATAAACCTAAGACTTATGAAACTCTAAGAATCCCTAAGCCATAAGAAATCCTAAATCCTAAGCAAAACTAAACACTAAAAAACTACAAAAAAACCTTTAAAAACTCTAAACCTAAAAAATATTAAACCTAACAAACCTTAACTCTAAACCATAGAAAAACCCTAAACCTAAACACTAAACCCTACACCCTAAATGACCCAAAAAAAACCTAGGAGACCTTAAATGTTAAACTCAAACCCTAAAAAACCAAAACCCTAAACCTTAGGGATAAACCCCTAACCCTAAACCTTATGAAACTCTAAGAACCCTAAATCCTAAGAAAAGCTAAACACTAAAAACCTTTAAAACCAAAACACTAAACCCTACACCCTAACGGACCCAAAAAAAACCTAGGGGACCTTAAATGTTAAGCTCAAATCCTAAGAAACTTAAACCCTAAACCTTAGGGATAAACCCCCAACACTAAGCCTTATGAAACTGTAAGAAGCCCTAAACCATAAGAAATCCTAAATCCTTAGAAAAGCAAAACACTAAAAACCTTTATAACCCTAAAACTAAAAATCCCAAAAATAAACCTTAAAAACCCTAAGAAAATTCCTTAATCTAAAACCCCAAGTCCTTAAGCCCTTAGAGATCGTATATCGTAAACACAATAATAATCCGAAAAAATCATTAACAATCCTAGATTGAAAAAAACTCTCGACCGAATTTTTTTTAGAAAAACTTAAGCTCTAAACCCTAAAAACACTTAACCAAAAACCTAAACTCTTCTTAATCATGTTGAGATTATATCATTGTTCAATATGCTCTATTCAATTACATATATTTGTTTAGATTTATCATGTCATGCATGCTCAGAATCTTTCAACTACTGATACATAGTCTACGCTACATCTTCTCTTGATGTAGGTTCAGGTCCTTAGCATTCAGATCACGCAGAGATCGGTTACCGATCCATATTCAGCAATATCAGTGGTGAGTCCTCATTTTTTGAGGATGATTTACACGTTTTATATTCAGTCTTTCATTTTAGTTTCAGTTTAGCTAGAGTTAGCTTGGGGGATGTCCCAACATCTCTAGTCAGTTAGGGGCTTTTATTCATACATTGTTTTTGTCACTCCCCGAGGTTACCCACTTGACGTAACACGAGACCTAGGATCACGAGTGACGCCAAGCTCACCTTGAGTTGGCATATCATATGCATATTAGATCAACACCTTTAAAATCCTAAACCTAAGAAATCTGAAATCCCTAACAAACCCTTAACCCTAAGTAATACTAAACCCTATACTTTAGGTTAACCCCAAGACTTATGAAACACCAACAAACCCTAAAGCCTAAAAACAACTTTTAAAAACACTAAACCTAAAAACACCCTTATAATCCCTAATCCCTAAAAACTATAAATTTAAAATCCTATGCCATAATACCTAAAGAAACCCTAAGCCGTAAGAACCCCTAAACAGTAAAAAATCATAACAATCTTGAAAACCCCTTTTAAAATGCTAAACTAAAAAATTCAACAAAAACTTTAGCCTTAAACCTTCAAATCCCTTGGATAAAAACTTACACCTTATACCCAAAGAAATTTTAAACCCTTCCGCCTAAACCTAGGGCTAAACCCTAAGAAACCCTAAACTCTATGAAATAAAAGAAACCCTAAAAAAACTTTTAAAACCCTAAACTTTTAAAAACCCAAAACCCTAAAAACCCTATAAATCACCTAATATCTAAGAACCCCTTAATTGTTAAAATACCATAGAAATCCTAAACACCTTAAAACCTTATACTTAACTATTCCTCTAAACCTAATAAAACAGTTGAAAATCTTAAGCCCAAAACCCTATATCCTAAAAACCCTTAAAAAAACCAAACCATAAGAAATCTTAACCGCTAAATAATATACCCTAAGAAACTCTAAATCCTTAACTCTTAATCATAGGGCTAAACCTTAAACCCAAACCATATGGAATCCTAAGAACCCTAAACCCTAAAATCCATTTAAACACCTACAACTATAATACCCGGAAAAAAAAACCCTTTAAAACCATAAGCCCTAGAAAAAACCCTAAACTTAAAATCCTATACCCTATATTAGGACTACGTAACCCTAAATCTTAATAAATCCAATTCCTTAAAAATACCTAAGAAACCCTAAAACATTTAAAAACCTTAATCATAAAAATCATAAACATAAAAAAAAACCATAAACTCTAAAAAACTCTTAACCTAAAATCCGAAGCCCTAAATCCTAAACCAAGAAACTCTAAATCTTAAACCCTTATAAACCCTAATACCCTAAAACCTATGATCCTAAATCCTAAAAAATCACTAAGAAAACCTAAACCCTAAAAATCACAAAGAAAACCTAAACACTAAAAAACATAAAAAAAAACTAAAAACCCCTAAACCTAAAGAACAATAAATCCCAAACTCTAAACCTTGAACCCTAAACCCTTAAAAATCATAAGACCCAAAACCCAAACCCTAAGAAAGCCCCAAACCCTAAACCTAAAAAAGTACTAAGAAACCCAAACCCTAAAAAACAACAAAGAAAAGCATAAAAAACATTAAAACCTAGAAAACCTCTAAAAAATCTTAAACCTAACAAACCTGAACCCTATTCTAGAAAATCCCTAAACTTAAAACAATAAACCCTACACCTTAAATGACCCAAAAAAGACCTAGGAGACCTTAAATGTTCAATTCGAAACCTAAGAAACCTAAACCCTAAACCTTAGGGATAAACCTAAGACTTATGACACTCTAAGAAGCCCTAAACCATAAGAAATCCTAATCCTAAGCAAAACTAAACACTAAAAAACTACAAAAAAACCTTTAAAATCTCTAAACCTAACAAACCTTAACTCTAAACCATAGAAAAACCCTAAACCTAAACACTAAACCCTACACCCTAAATGACCCAAAAAAAACCTAGGAGACCTTAAATGTTAAACTCAAACCCTAAAAAACCAAAACCCTAAACCTTAGGGATAAACCCCTAACCCTAAACCTTATGAAACTCTAAGAAACCCTAAATCCTAAGAAAAGCTAAACACTAAAAACCTTTAAAACCTAAACACTAAACCCTACACCCTAACGGACCCAAAAAAAACCTAGGGGACCTTAAATGTTAACTCAAATCCTAAGAAACTTAAACCCTAAACCTTAGGGATAAACCCCCAACCCTAAGCCTTATGAAACTGTAAGAAGCCCTAAACCATAAGAAATCCTAAATCCTAAGAAAAGCAAAACACTAAAAACCTTTATAACCCTAAAACTAAAAATCCCGAAAACAAACCTTAAAAAACCCTAAGAAAATTCCTTAATCTAAAACCCCAAGTCCTTAAGCCCTTAGAGATCATATATCGTAAACACAATAATGATCCCAAAAAATCTTAAACAATCCTAGATTGAAAAAAACTCTTGACCGAATTTTTTTTAGAAAAACTTAAGCTCTAAACCCTAAAAACACCTAACCAAAAACCTAAACTCTTCTTAATCATGTTCAGATTATATCATTGTTCAATATGCTCTATTCAATTACATATATTTGTTCAGATTTATCATGTCATGCATGCTCAGAATTTTCAACTACTGATACATAGTCTACGCTACATCTTCTCTTGATGTAGTTCAGGTCCTTAGCATTTAGATCACGCAGAGATCGGTTACCGATCCGTATTCAGCAATATCAGTGGTGAGTCCTATTTTTCGAGGATGATTTACACGTTTTATATTCAGTCTTTCATTTTAGTTTCAGTTTTACTAGAGTTAGCTTGGGGGATGTCCCAACATCTCTAGTCAGTTAGGGGCTTTTATTCATACATTGTTTTTGTCACTCCCCGAGGTTACCCACTTTACGTAACACGAGACCTAGGATCACGAGTGACGCCAAGCTCACCTTGAGTTGGCATATCATATGCATATTAGATCAACACTTTAAAATCCTAAACCTAAGAAATCTGAAATCCCTAACAAACCCTTAACCCTAAGTAATACTAAACCCTATACTTTAGGTTAACCCCAAGACTTATGAAACACCAACAAACCCTAAAGCCTAAAAACAACTTTTAAAAAACACTAAACCTAAAAACACCCTTATAATCCCTAATCCCTAAAAACTATAAATTTAAAATCCTATGCCATAATACCCAAAGAAACCCTAAGCCGTAAGAACCCCTAAACAGTAAAAAATCATAACAATCTTGAAAACCCCTTTTAAAATGCTAAACCTAAAAAATTCAACAAAAACTTTAGCCTTAAACCTTAAAATCCCTTGGATAAAAACTTACACCTTATACCCAAAGAAATTTTAAACCCTTCCGCCTAAACCTTAGGGCTAAACCCTAAGAAACCCTAAACTCTATGAAATAAAAGAAACCCTAAAAAACTTTTAAAACCCCAAAACCCTAAAAACCCTATAAATCCCTAATATCTAAGAACCCCTTAATCGTTAAAATACCATAGAAATCCTAAACACCTTAAAACCTATACTTAACTATTCCTCTAAACCTAATAAAACACTTGAAAATCTTAAGCCCAAAACCCATATCCTAAAAACCCTTAAAAAAACCAAACCTAAGAAATCTTAAACGCTAAATAATATACCTAAGAAACTCTAAATCCTTAACTCTAATCATAGGGCTAAACCTTAAACCCAAACCATATGGAATCCTAAGAAACCCTAAACCCTAAAATCCATTTAAACACCTACAACTATAATACCCGGAAAAAAAAACCCTTTAAAACCATAAGCCCTAGAAAAAACCCTAAACTTAAAATCCTATACCCATATTAGGACTACGTAACCCTAAATCTTAATAAATCCAATTTCTTAAAAATACCTAAGAAACCCTAAAACATTTAAAAACCTTAATCATAAAAATCATAAACATAAAAAAAAACCATAAACTCTAAAAAACTCTTAACCTAAAATCGAAGCCCTAAATCCTAAACCAAGAAACTCTAAGAAACTCTAAATCTTAAACCCTTATAAACCCTAAAACCCTAAAACCTATGATCCTAAACCTAAAAAATCACTAAGAAAACCTAAACCCTAAAAATCACAAAGAAAACCTAAACACTAAAAAACATAAAAAAAAACTTAAAAACCCCTAAACCTAAAGAACAATAAATCCCAACTCTAAACCTTGAACCCTAAACCCTTAAAATTATAAGCCCAAAACCCAAAACCCTAAGAAAGCCCCAAACCCTAAACCTAAAAAAGTACTAAGAAACCCAAAACCCTAAAAAACAACAAAGAAAAGCATAAAAAACATTAAAACCTAGAAAACCTCTAAAAAATCTTAAACCTAACAAACCTGAACCCTATTCTAGAAAATCCCTAAACTTAAAACAATAAACCCTACACCTTAAATGACCCAAAAAAGACCTAGGAGACCTTAAATGTTCAATTCGAAACTAAGAAACCTAAACCTTAAACCTTAGGATAAACCTAAGACTTATGACACTCTAAGAAGCCCTAAACCATAAGAAATCCTAAATCCTAACCAAACTAAACACTAAAAAACTACAAAAAAACCTTTAAAATCTCTAAACCTAACAAACCTTAACTCTAAACCATAGAAAAACCCTAAACCTAAACACAAACCCTACACCCTAAATGACCCAAAAAAAACCTAGGAGACCTTAAATGTTAAACTCAAACCTAAAAAACCAAAACCCTAAACCTTAGGGATAAACCCTAACCCTAAACCTTATGAAACTCTAAGAAACCTAAATCCTAAGAAAAGCTAAACACTAAAACCTTTAAAACCTAAACCTAAACCCTACACCCTAACGGACCCAAAAAAAACCTAGGGGACCTTAAATGTTAACTCAAATCCTAAGAAACTTAAACCCTAAACCTTAGGGATAAACCCCCAACCCTAAGCCTTATGAAACTTAAGAAGCCCTAAACCTAAGAAATCCTAAATCCTAAGAAAAGCAAACACTAAAAACCTTTATAACCCTAAAACTAAAAATCCCGAAAACAAACCTTAAAAACCCTAAGAAAATTCCTTAATCTAAAACCCCAAGTCCTTAAGCCCTTAGAGATCATATATATAAAAACAATAATGATCCCAAAAAATCTTTAACAATCCTAGATTAAAAAAAACTCTTGACCGAATTTTTTTTAGAAAAACTTAAGCTCTAAACCCTAAAAACACTTAACCAAAAACCTAAACTCTTCTTAATCATGTTAGATTATATCATTGTTCAATATGCTCTATTCAATTACATATATTTGTTCAGATTTATCATGTCATGCATGCTCAGATCTTTCAACTACTGATACATAGTCTACGCACATCTTCTCTTGATTAGGTTCAGGTCCTTAGCATTCAGATCACGCGGAGATCGGTTACCGATCCGTATTCAGCAATATCAGTGGTGAGTCCTCATTTTTCGAGGATGATTTACACGTTTTATATTCAGTCTTTCATTTTAGTTTCAGTTTGCTAGAGTTAGCTGGGGGGATGTCCCAACATCTCTAGTCAGTTAGGGGCTTTTATTTATACATTGTTTTTGTCACTCCCCGAGGTTACCCACTTGACGTAACACGAGACCTAGGATCACGAGTGACGCCAAGCTCACCTTGAGTTGGCATATCATATGCATATTAGATCAACACCTTTAAAATCCTAAACCTAAGAAATCTGAAATCCCTAACAAACCCTTAACCCTAAGTAATACTAAACCCTATACTTTAGGTTAACCCCAAGCTTATGAAACACCAACAAACCCTAAAGCCTAAAAACAACTTTAAAAACACTAAACCTAAAAACACCCTTATAATCCCTAATCCCTAAAAACTATAAATTTAAAATCCTATGCCATAATACCCTAAGAAACCCTAAGCCGTAAGAACCCCTAAACAGTAAAAAATCATAACAATCTTGAAAACCCCTTTTAAAATGCTAAACCTAAAAAATTCAACAAAAATTTAGCCTTAAACCTTAAAATCCCTTGGATAAAAACTTACACCTTATACCCAAAGAAATTTTAAACCCTTCCGCCTAAACTTTAGGGCTAAACCCTAAGAAACCCTAAACTCTATGAAATAAAAGAAACCCTAAAAAACCTTTTAAAACCCTAAACTTTTAAAAACCCAAAACCCTAAAAACCCTATAAATCACTTAATATCTAAGAACCCCTTAATCGTTAAAATACTATAGAAATCTAAAACACCTTAAAACCCTATACTTAAATATTCCTCTAAACCTAATAAAACACTTGAAAATCTTAAGCCCAAAACCCTATATCCTAAAAACGCTTAAAAAAACCAAACCCTAAATAATATACCCTAAGAAACTCTAAATCCTTAACTCTAAATCATAGGGCTAAACCTTAAACCCAAACCATATGGAATCCTAAGAAACCCTAAACCCTAAAATCCATTTAAACACCTAGAACTATAATACCCGGAAAAAAACACCCTTTAAAACCCTAAGCCCTAGAAAAAACCCTAAACTTAAAATCCTATACCCTATATTAGGACTACGTAACCCTAAATCTTAATAAATCCAATTTTTTAAAAATACCTAAGAAACCCTAAAACATTTAAAAACCTTAATCATAAAAATCATAAACATAAAAAAAAACCATAAACTCTAAAAAACTCTTAACCTAAAATACGAAGCCCTAAATCCTAAACCAAGAAACTCTAAGAAACTCTAAATCTTAAACCCTAATACCCTAAAACCTATGATCCTAAACCCTAAAAAATCACTAAAAAAACCTAAACCCTAAAAATCACAAAGAAAACCTAAACACTAGAAAACATAAAAAAAAAAACTTAAAAACCCCTAAACCTAAAGAACAATAAATCCCTAACTCTAAACCTTGAACCCTAAACCCTTAAAAGTTATAAGCCCAAAACCCAAAACCCTAAGAAAGCCCCAAACCCTAAACCTAAAAAAGTACTAAGAAACCCAAAACCCTAAAAAACAACAAAGAAAAGCATAAAAAACATTAAAACCTAGAAAACCTATAAAAAATCTTAAACCTAACAAACCTGAACCCTATTCTAGAAAATCCCTAAACTTAAAACAATAAACCCTACACCTTAAATGACCCAAAAAAGACCTAGGAGACCTTAAATGTTCAATTGAAACCTAAGAAACCTAAACCCTAAACCTTAGGGATAAACCTAAAACTTATGAAACTCTAAGAAGCCCTAAACCACAAGAAATCCTATTTCCTAAGCAAAACTTAACACTAAAAAACTACAAAAAAAACCCTTAAAAACTGTAAACCTAAAAAATATTAAACCGAACAAACCTTAACTCTAAACCATAGAAAAACCCTAAACCTAAACACTAAACCCTACACCCTAAATGACCCAAAAAAAACCTAGGAGACCTTAAATGTTAAACTCAAACCCTAAAAAACCAAAACCCTAAACCTTAGGGATAAACCCCTAACCCTAAACCTTATGAAACTCTAAGAAGCCATTAATCCTAAGAAAAGCTAAACACTAAAAACATTTAAAACCTAAACACTAAACCCTATACCCTAACGGACCCAAAAAAAACCTAGGGGACCTTAAATGTTAAACTCAAATACTAAGAAATTTAAACCCTAAACCATAGGGATAAACCCCCAACCCTAAGCCTTATGAAACTGTAAGAAGCCCTAAACCATAAGAAATCCTAAATCCTAAGAAAAGCAAAACACTAAAAACCTTTATAACCCTAAAACTAAAAATCCCGAAAACAAACCTTAAAAACCCTAAGAAAATTCCTTAATCTAAAACCCCAAGTCCTAAGCCCTTAGAGATCATATATCGTAAACACAATAATGATCCCAAAAAATCTTTGACAATCCTAGATTGAAAAAAACTCTTGACCGAATATTTTTTAGAAAAACTTAAGCTCTAAACCCTAAAAACACTTAACCAAAAACCTAAACTCTTCTTAATCATGTTGAGATTATATCATTGTTCAATATGCTCTATTCAATTACATATATTTGTTCAGATTTATCATGTCATGCATGCTCAGAATCTTTCAACTACTGATACATAGTCTACGCTACATCTTCTCTTGATATAGGTTCAGGTCCTTAGCATTCAGATCACGCGGAGATCGGTTACTGTTCCGTATTCAGCAATATCAGTGGTGAGTCCTCATTTTTCGAGGATGATTTACACGTTTTATATTCAGTCTTTCATTTTAGTTTCAGTTTAGCTAGAGTTAGCTGGGGGATGTCCCAACATCTCTAGTCAGTTAGGGGCTTTTATTCATACATTTTTTTTGTCACTCCCCGAGGTTACCCACTTGACGTAACACGAGACTTAGGATCACGAGTGACGCCAACCTCACCTTGAGTTGGCATATCATATGCATATTAGATCAACACCTTTAAAATCCTACACCTAAGAAATCTGAAATCCATAACAAACCCTTAACCCTAAGTAATACTAAACCCTAAACTTTAGGTTAATCTCAAGACTTATGAAACACCAACAAACCCTAAAGCCTAAAAACAACTTTAAAAAACACTAAACCTAAAAACACCCTTATAATCCCTAATCCCTAAAAACTATAAATTTAAAATCCTATGCCATAATACCCAAAGAAACCAAAACCCTAAAAACCAACAAAGAAAAACTTAAAAAACATTAAAACCTAGAAAAACCTCTAAAAAATCATAAACCTAACAAACCTAAACCCTATTCTAGAAAAACCCTAAACCTAAAACACTAAACCCTACACCCTAAATGACCCAAAAAAAATGTAAGAGACCTTAAATGTTCAATTCAAATCGTAAGAAACCTAAACCCTAAACCTTAGGGATAAACCCCCAACCCTAAGCCTTATGAAACTCTAAGAAGCCCTAAACCCTAAGAAATCCTAAATCCTAAAAAAACTAAACACTAAAAAACTACAAAAAAAACTTTAAAAACTCTAAACCTAAAAAATCTTAAACCTAACAAACCTAAACCCTAAACCATAGAAAAACCCTAAACCTAAACACTACACCCTACACTCTAAATGAGCCAAAAAAAATCTAGGAGACCTTAAATGTTAAACTCAAACCCCAAGAAACCCAAACCCTAAACCTTAGGGATAAGCCCCCAGCCCTAAGCCTTATGAAACTCTACGAAGCCCTAAATCCTAAAAAATCCTAAATCCTAAGAAAACCTAAACACTAAAAGCTTTTAAAACCTAAACACTAAACCCTACACCCTAAATGACCCAAAAAAAAACCTAGGAGACCTTAAATGTTAAACTCAAATCCTACGAAAATTAAACCCTAAACCTTAGGGATAAAACCCCAATCCTAAGCCTTATGAAACTCTAAGAAGCCCTAAACTCTAAGAAATCCTAAATCCTAATAAAACCTAAGCCCTAAAAACCTTTAAAACCCTAAAACTAAAAATCCCGAAAACAAACCTTAAAAACCATTAAAAAATTCCTTAATCTAAAACCCCAAGTCCTAAAACCTTAGAGCTCATATATCGTAAAAACAATAATGATCCTAAAAAATCTTTAACAATCCGAAATTGAAAAAAACTCTTGACCGAATTTTTTTTAGAAAAACTTAAGCTCTAAACCCTAACCTAAAAACCCTTAACCAAACAGCTAAACTCTTCTTAATAATGCTCAGATTATATCATTGTTCAATATGCTCTATTAAGTAATATATATTTGTCATGCATGCTCAGAATCTTTCAACTACTGATACATAGTCTACGCTACATCTTCTCTTAATGTAGGTTCAGGTCCTTAACATTCAGATCAAGCAGAGATCGGTTCCCGATCCGTATTGAGCAATATTAGTGGTGAGTCCTCATATTTCTAGGACGATTTATATGTTTTATAATCAATCTTTCATTTTAGTTTCAGTTTTGCTAGAGTTAGTTGGGGGCATGTCCCAGCATCTCAAGTCTTTTAGAGACTTTTTATTCATACATTGTTTTTGTCACTCCCCGAGGTTACCCACTTGACGTAACACGAGACCTAGGATAACGAGTGACCCAAAGCTAACATTGAGTGCGCATATCATAATCATATTAGATCAACACCTTTATAAGCCTAAACCTAAGATATCTAAAATAACTAAGAAACCCTAAACCCTAAACCTTAGGGAAACCCCAGGACTTATGAAACACCAACAGACCCTAAAGCCTAAAAACACCTTTAAAAACACTAAACCTAAAAAGACCCTTAAAATCTCTAATCCCTAAAAGCTCTTAATTTAAAATCCTAAGCCCTAAACCCAAAGAAACTCTAAGCCGTAAGAACCCCTAAACGGTAAAAAATCATAACAATCTTGAAAACCCCTTTTAAAATCCTAAACCTAAAAAATTCAACAAAAACTTAAGCCCTAAACCTTAAAAACCCTTAAATAAATACTTAGACCTTATACCCAAAGAAACCCTAAACCCTTCCGCCTAAACCTTAAGGTTAAACCGTAAGAAACCCTAAACTTTAAGAAATAAAAAAAACCCTAAAAGACTTTTAAAACCCTAAACTTAATCCTATGCCCTATATTAGGTCTACGTAACCCTAAATCTTAAGAAATCCAAATTCTTAAAAATACCTAAGAAACCCTAAAACATTTAAAAACCTTAATCATAAAAATCATAAACATAAAAAAAAACCATAAACTCTAAAAAACTCTTAACCTAAAATCCGAAGCCCTAAATCCTAAACCAAGAAACCCTAAGAAACTCTAACTCCTAAACCCTTATAAACCATAATACCCTAAAACCTATGATCCTAAACCCTAAAAAATCACAAAGAAAACCTATGATCCTAAACCCTAAACCCTTATAATTCATAAGCCCAAAACCCTAAAAAACAATAAAGAAAAACATAAAAAACATTGATACCTAGAAAACTCCTAAAAAATCTTAAACCTAACAAACCTAATACCTATTCTAGAAAAACCCTAAACCTAAAACACTAAACCCTACACCCTAAATGACCCAAAAAAAAACGTAGGAGACCTTAAATGTTCAATTCAAACCCTAAGAAACCTAAACCCTAAACCTTAGGGATAAACCCCCAACCCTAAGCCTTATGAAAGTCTAAGAAGCCCTAAACCCTAAGAAATCCTAAATCCTAAGAAAACAAAACAGTAAAACAATAAAACACTACAAAAAAAACATTAAAAATTCTAAACCTAAAAAATCTTAAACCTAATAAACCTAAACCCAAAACCATAGAAAAACCCTAAAGCTAAAGAACCATAAATCCCAAACTCTAAACGTTGAACCCTAAACCCTAGTAAATAATAAGCCCAAAACCCAAATCCTAAGAAAACCCCAAATCCTAAGAAAACCCCAAACCCTAAACCCAAAAAAGCACTAAGAAACCCAAAACCCTAAAAAACAACAAAGAAAAACTTAAAAAACATTAAAACCTAGAAAACCTCTAAAAAATCATAAACCTAACAAACCTAATACCTATTCTAGAAAAACCATAAACCTAAAACATTAAACCCTACTCCCTAAATGAGCCAAATAAAATGTAGGAGACCTTAAATGTTCAATTCAAACCATAAGAAACCTAAACCCTAAACCTTAGGGATAAACCCCAAACCCTAAGCCTTATGATACTCTAAGAAGCCTTAAACCCTAAGAAATTCTAAATCCTAAGAAAACTAAACACTAAAACACTACAAAAAAAACTTTAAAAATTCTAAAGCTAAAAAATCTTAAACCTAACAAACCTAAACCCTAAACCATAGAAAAACCCTAAAGCTAAAAACTAAACCCTACACCCTAAATGACCCAAAAAAAATCTAGGAGACCTTAAATGTTAAACTCAAACCCTAAGAAACCTAAACGCTAAACCTTAGGGATAAACCCCCAGCCCTAAGCCTTATGAAACTCTAAGAATCCCTAAATCCTAAATCCTAAGAAAACCTAAAGACTAAAAAACTTTAAAACCTAAACACTAAACCCTAAACCCTAAATGACCCAAAATAAACCTAGGAGACCTTAAATGTTAAACTCAAAATAAGCTCTATACCCTAACCTAAAAACCCTTAAACAAATACCTAAACTCTTCTTAATAATGCTCAGATTATATCATTGTTCAATATGCTCTATTAAGTTATATATATTTGTTCAGCTTTATCATGTCATGCATGCTCAGAATCTTTCAACTACTGTTACAAAGTCTACGCTACATCTTCTCTTAATGTAGGTTCAGGTCCTTAACATTCAGATAACGTGGAGATCGGTTCCCGATACGTATTCAGCAATATCAGTGGTGAGTCCTCATTTTTCTGGGACGATTTATATGTTTTATATTCAGTCTTTCATTTTAGTTTCAGTTTTGCTACAGTTAGTTGGAGGAATGTCCCAGCATCTCTAGTCTTTTAGAGGCTTTTTATTCATACATGGTTTTTGTCAATCCCCGAGCTTACCCACTTGACGTAACACGAGACCTAGGATCACGAGTGACCCCAAGCTAACATTGAGTTGGCATATCATAAGCATATTAGACCAACACCTTTAAAAGCCTAAACCTAAGAAATCTGAAATCCCTAAGAAACCCTAAACCTTAGGGAAACCCCAGGACTTATGAAACACTAACAAACCCTAAAGCCTAAAAACACCTTTAAAAACACTAAACCTAAAAACACCCTTAAAATTCATAATCCCTAAAAACGCTAAATTTAAAATCCTAAGCCCTAAACCCAAAGAAACCCTAAGCCGTAAGAACCCCTAAAGAATAAAAAATCATACCAATCTTGAAGCCCCTTTTAAAATCCTAAACCTAAAAAATTCAATAAAAACTTAAGCCCTAAACCTTATAAACCCTTAAATAAATACTTAGACCTTATACCCAAACAAACCCTAAACCCTTCCTCCTAAACCTTAAGGCTAAACCATAAGAAACCCTAAACTTTAAGAAATAAAAAAAACCCTAAAAGACTTTTAAAACCCTAAACTTTTAAAAACTCAAAACCCTAAAAACCCTATAAATCGCCTCAGATCTAAGAACCCCTTAATCGTTAAAAAACCATAGAAATCCTAAAAAACCTTAAAACCCTAACCCTACATATTACTCAAAACCTAACAGAACACTAGAAAATCTTTAGCCCAAAACCCCAAATCCTAAAAACCATTAAAAAAACCAAACCCTAAGAAATCCTAAACACTAAATAATATACGCTAAGAAACTCTAAATCATAGGGCTAAACCTTAAACCCCAAACCATATGGAATCCTAAGAAACCCTACACCCTAAAATCCATTTAAACACCTACCACTATAATACCCGGAAAAAAAACCCTTTAAAACCATAAGCTCTAGAAAAAACCTTAGGGAAACCCCAGGACTTATGAAACACCAACAGACCCTAAAGCCTAAAAACACCTTTAAAAACACTAAACCTAAAAACACCCTTAAAATCCCTAATCCCTAAAAACTCTAAATTTATAATCCTAAGCCCTAAACCCAAAGAAACCCTAAGCCGTAAGAACCCCTAAGCAGTAAAAAATCATAACAATCTTGAAAACCCCTTTTAAAATTCTAAACCTTAAAAATTCATCAAATACTTAATCCCTAAACCTTAAAAACCCTTAAATAAAAACTTAGACCTTATACTCAAAGAAACCCTAAACTCTTCCGCCTAAACCTTAAGGCTAAACCGTAAGAAACCCTAAACTTTAAGAAATAAAAAAAAACCCTAAAAGACTTTTAAAACCCTAAACTTTTAAAAATCCAAAACCCTAAAAACCTTATAAATGCCCTATGATCTTAGAAGCCCTTAATCGTTAAAAAACCGTAGAAATCCTAAACACCTTAAAACCCTAAACCTAAATATTACTCTAAACCAAATAGGACACTACAAAATCTTAAGCCCAACACCCTAAATCCTAAAAACTCTTAAAAAAACCAACCCCTAAGAAATCCTAAACGCTAAATAATATACGCTAAGAAACTCTAAATCATAGGGCTAAACCTTAAACCCCAAACCATATGGAATCCTAAGAAACCCTAAACCCTAAAATCCATTTAAACACCTACAACTATAATACCCGGAAAAAAAACCCTTTAAAACCATAAGCTCTAGAAAAAACCTTAAACTTAAAATCCTATGCCCTATATTAGGCCTACGTAATCCTAAATCTTAAGAAATCCAAATTCTTAAAAATACCTAGGAAACCGTAAAACATTTAAAAACCTTAATCATAAAAATCATAAACATAAAAAAACCATAAACTCTAAAAAACTCTTAAGCTAAAATCCGTAGCGCTAAATCCTAAACCAAGAAACCCTAAGAAACTCTAACTCATAAACCGTTATAAACCCTAATACCCTAAAACCTATCATCCGAAACCCAAAACCCTAAAAAATCACTAATAAAACCTAAACCCTAAAAATCACTAAGAAAACCTAAACCCTAAAAAACCTAAAAAAGAAGTTCAAAACCTCAAAACCTAAAGAACCATAAATCCCAAAATCTAAACCTTGAACCCTAAACCCTTATAAATCATAAACCCAAAACCCAAACCCTAAGAAAACCCCAAACCCTAAACCCAAAAAAGCACTAAGAAACCCAACACCTAGAAAACCTCTAAAAAATCTTAAACCTAACAAAGCTAAACCCTATTCTAGAAAAACCCTAAACCTAAAACACTAAACCCTACACCCTAAATGACCCAAAAAAAAACGTAGGAGACCTTAAATGTTCAATTCAAACCCTAAGAAACCTAAACCCTAAACCTTAGGGATAAACCCCCAACCCTAAGACTTATGAAACTATAAGAAGCCCTAAACCCTAAGAAATCCTAAATCCTAAGAAAACTAAACACTAAAAAACTACAAAAAAAAACATTAAAAACCCTAAACCTAAAAAATCTTAAACCTAACAAACCTAAACCCAAAACCATAGAAAAACCCTAAACCTAAACACTACACCCTACACCCTAGATGACCCAAAAAAAATCTAGGAGACCTTAAATGTTAAACTCAAACCCTAAGAAACCCAAACCCTAAACTTTAGGTATAAACCCCCAGCCCTAAGCCTTATGAAACTCTAAGAAGCCCTAAATCCTAAAAAATCCTAAATCCTAAGAAAACCTAAACACTAAAAACCTTTAAAACCTAAACACTAAACCCTACACCCTAAATGACCCAAAAAAAAAACCTAGGAGACCTTAAAGGTTAAACTAAAATCCTATGAAAATTAAACCCTAAACCTTAGGGATAAACCCCCAACCCTAAGCCTTATGAAACTCTAAGAAGCCCTAAACTCTAAGAAATACTAAATCCTAATAAAACCTAACCCCTAAAAACCATTAAAACCCTAAAACTAAAAATCCCGAAAACAAACCTTAAAAACCCTAAAAAAAATTCCTTAATCTAAAACCCCAAGTCCTAAACCCTTAGAGCTCATATATCGTAAAAACAATAATGATCCAAAGAAATCTATTAAGTTATATATATTTGTTCAGCTTTATCATGTCATGCATGCTCAAAATCTTTCAACTACTGATACATATTCTACGCTACATCTTCTCTTAATGTAGGTTCAGGTCCTTAACATTCAGATCACGCAGAGATCGGTTCCCGATCCGTATTCAGCAATATCAGTGGTAAGTCCTCATTTTTCTAGGACGATTTATATGTTTCATATTCAGTCTTTCATTTTAGTTTCAGTTTTGCTAGAGTTAGTTGGGGTCATGTCCCAGCATCTCAAGTCATTTCTAGGCTTTTTATTCATACATTGTTTTTGTCACTCCCCCGAGGTTACCCACTTGACGTTAACACGAGACCTAGGATCACGAGTGACCCCAAGCTATCCTTGAGTGGGCATATCATAAGCATATTACATCAACACCTTTAAAAGCCTAAACCTAAGAAACCCTAAACCCTAAACCTTAGGGAAACCCCAAGACTTATGAAACACCAACAGACCCTAAAGCCTAAAGACACCTTTAAAAACACTAAACCTAAAAACACCCTTAAAATCCCTAATCCCTAAAAACTCTAAATTTAAAATCCTAAGCCTAAACCCAAAGAAACCCTAAGCCGTAAGAACCCCTAAACTGTAAAAAATCATAACAATCTTGAAAACCCCTTTTAAAATCCTAAACCTAAAAAATTCAACAAAAACTTAAGCTCTAAACCTTAAAAACCCTTAAATAAATACTTAGACCTTATACCGAAAGAAACCATAAATCCTTCCGCCTAAACCTTAAGGCTAAAATGTATGAAACCCTAAACTTTAAGAAATAAAAAAAAACCCTAAAAGAATTTTAAAACCATAAACTTTTAAAAACCCAAAACCCTAAAAACCCTATAAATCCCCTAAGATCTAAGAACCCCTTAATCGTTAGAAAACCATAGAAATCCTAAACACCTTAAAACCCTAAACCTAAATATTTCTCTAAACCTAATAGAACACTAGAAAATCTTAAGCCCAAAACCCTAAATCCTAAAAAACCTTAAAAAAACCAAACCCTGTGAAATACAAAAAGCTAAATAATATACGCTAAGAAACTCTAAATCATAGGGCTAAACCTTAAACCCCAAACCATATGGAATCCTAAGAAACCCTAAACCCTAAAATCCATTTAAACACCTAAAACTATAATACCCGGAAAAAAAAACCCTTTAAAACCATTAGCCCTAGAAAAAACACTAAACTTAAATCCTATGCCCTATATTGAGCCTACGTAACCCTAAATCTTAAGAAATCCAAATTCTTAAAAATACCTAAGAAACCCTAAAACATTTAAAAACCTTAATCATAAAAATCATAAACATAAAAAAAACCATAAACTCTAAAAAACTCTTAACCTAAAATCCGAATCCCTAAATCCTAAACCAAGAAACCCTAAGAAATTCTAACTCCTAAACCCTTATAAACCCTAATACCCTAATATCCTAATACCTATGATCCTAAACCCTAAACCCTAAACCCTAAAAAAACTATAAAAAAAAAGTCTTAAACCCCTAAACCTAAAGAACCATAAATCCCAAACTCTAAACCTTGAACCCTAAACCCTTATAAATCATAAGCCCAAAACCCAAACGATAAGAAAACCCCAAACCCTAAACCCCAAAAAAGCACTAAGAAACCCAAAAACCTAAAAAACAAAAAGGAAAACTTAAAATACATTAAACCTAGAAAACCTCAAAAAAATCTTAAACCCTAACAAACCTAACCCTATTCTAGCAAAACCCTAAACCTAAAACACTAAACCCTACACCCTAAATGACCCAAAAAAAATGTAGGAGACCTTAAATGTTCAATTCAAACCCTAAGAAACCTAAACCCTAAACCTTAGGGATAAACCCCCAGCCCTAAGCCTTATGAAACTCTAAGAAGCCCTAAATCCTAAAAAATCCTAAATCCTAAGAAAACCTTTAAAACCTAAACACTAAACCTACACCCTAAATGACCCAAAAAAAAACCTAGGAGACCTTAAAGGTTAAACTCAAATCCTATGAAAATTAAACCCTAAACCTTAGGGATAAACCCCCAACCCTAAGCCTTATGAAACTCTAAGAAGCCCTAAACTCTAAGAAATCCTAAATCCTAATAAAACCTAACCCCTAAAACCTTTAAACCCTAAAACTAAAAATCCCGAAAACAAACCTTAAAAACCTTTAAAAAATTCCTTAATCTAAAACCCCAAGTCCTAAACCCTTAGAGATCATATATCGTAAAACCAATAATGATCTTAAAAAATATTTAACAATCCTAAATTGAAAAAAACTCCTGACCGAATTTGTTTTAGAAAAACTTAAGCTCTAAACCCTAACCTAAAAACCCTTAACCAAATACCTAAACTCTTCTTAATAATGCTTAAATTATATCATTGTTCAATATGCTCTATTAAGTATATATATATTTGTTCAGCTTTAACATGTCATGCATGCTCAGAATCTTTCAACTACTGATACATAGTCTACGCTACATCTTCTCTTATGTAGGTTCAGGTCCTTAACATTCAGATCACGCGGAGATCGGTTCCCGATACGTATTTAGCAATATCAGTGGTGAGTCCTCTTTTTCTGGGACGATTTATATGTTTATATT